>NC_079436.1:44979744-45284744 GCF_903798145.1 Danio aesculapii
CAGACAGACAGATGAAGAGACAGACAGACAGACGAAGAGACTGACAGACAGATGAAGAGACAGACAGACAGACAGGCAGACGAAGAGACAGACAGGCAAAGAGACAGACAAATAAACGAAGAGACAGACAGATAGACAGACATGAAGATACAGACAGACGAAGAAACAGACAGACAGACGAAGAGACAGACAGACAGATGAAGACACAGACGAAGAGAAAGACAGATGAAGAGACAGACAGATGAAGAGACAGACAGATGAAGACACAGACGAAGAGAAAGACAGATGAAGAGACAGACAGACAGACGAAGAGACAGACAGATGAAGAGACAGACAAAGTGACAGACAGGCAGACGAAGAGACAGACAGGCAAAGAGACAGACAAATAAAGGAAGAGACAGACAGACAGATGAAGAGACTGACAGATGAAGAGACAGACAGACAGATGATGAGACATACAGACAGACAAAGAGACAGACAGACGACGATGAGACACACAGACAGATAAAGAGAGAGGCAGACAGACGAAGAGACAGACAAACATAAAAAAGAGACAGACAGACAGGTACTTAGAAAGACAAACGAAGAAACAGACAGACAAAGAGACAGACAGATAGACAAAGAAACAGACAGATGAAGAGACAGACAGACAGATGATGAGACATACAGACAGATAAAGAGAGAGGCAGACAGACAGACGAAGAGACAGACAAACATAAAAAAGAGACAGACAGACAGGTACTTAAAAGATAGATTTATATATTGACAGACTAGATGACCAGATTGACAGGATGGATGGAAAAATGGATAGATGAATGAATAAAAGAATGTATGGATATGGATGGATGGATAGATGTAAGAAAGAATGATATTAGTAAAGGTAGACAGATTGACACAGGGATTGGTTGTTGGTTGATCGATTTATTTTTCAATTGATTGACAAAGGAAGACAGATGGATTGTGGATGGATATATGGATTGATCTAAAGAAAGATGAAAGGAAGAAAGAGATTTTAGTAAAGGTAGACAGATTGACAGAGTTTGGTTGGTTGATCGATTGATCGATCGATTGACGAAGGAAGAGATAGAGAGACAGATGGATGGACGCATTGATTGATTGAATTAAGAATTTATTCCCTTTATTTATCAAAGCGGCGGGACATGACCATAACAGAGCATCATGTGTATTCCTCTTGGGTGCGAGTGGTGTAAATTCTGCAATTAGGCGTTACAGCACAAAAAGAGTCCAAACTCCTCATTTCCAAATCCAGGCCACAGTCTCCCGGCCTGCGGCCAAATCAGACATGCTGAGCGCAGTTTTATCAGAGCGAGAGCGAGTCTAGCAGACTCACAGCCTTAACCAAACAATCTGCACACAACCTGACAGAGCCCAAAACACAGAAGCCATATAACACACTACTGCAGTCTGCCTTTTATGTGATCGAGTGTACACTGCTAAATGGCAAAATGATTCCATTCTCATGTTTTCACTATATTGCATATGCATTCAGCAGTTGGCATCTACAAGAATTGTCCTTTTAGAAATGTTCTTTGACCACTCTGGAAACAAATGGCCCAGTGGAGTACATTGCATTGTGCAGAGATGATCCTATATCAATTAAAGTTACTGTTATTGTGCAAATGAAGGGTTGTTTTGCCCGAAAATTCTGTTACTAATTACTCACCCTCATGTCCTTTCACGGCCTTCATTCACCTTCAGAACACAAATTAGGATATTTTAGATGAAATCTGAGAGCTCTCTCATTTTCTATAGACAGCCACAGTCCCAAAATGTTCAAACAAACCAAACATGTTGTCAAAACACTCCATGTGACTTCAGTGACTGGTTCGTTCACATGAAGCTCCAAGAACAAGTTTTGTGTGCCAAAAAATGCTAAAAACGTTTTTAAAATCTTCTGATGGGCAATTTCTTTTACAATATTTTCTGGTTTTTATTGTGATAACAAAAAGTCCACTCAGAGGTTAAAAAATTCCAGTTTCTTCAGAGATACTTAGAATTTTCTTTCCTTTTTTTTTTAAAAAAAAAAAGTCAACCCTGCTCCTAGATGTCTACTATCCTACAGAGCTCAACCATATTTAAACACTAAAGCAGCTGATCAAGCTTTTCAGGATCATATCCCGGTGGATGGATGCACACTGGTGGTGGATAAGGAGATTCCCCTCTATGTAAAGCTCTTTGAGTGTCCAGAAAAGTGGTACAGTATATAAATATAAGGAATTATTATTATTATTATTATTATTATTATTATTATTATTATATAAAATACGCAAGCAGATCTGCTGAAGGAGATAATAAACTTTGCGGGACAGTATGCAGAGTTCAAGACCTGGAGCATACGTTGAAATGGTATCTCTGTGTCATTCATCCTGGACACTAAAGTGCACCCTTGTGCTCATAATCTCCACAAATTCATTACAGAAGAAGAGACATCAGCTACAGTCAGCTGTCTCTGCATGAGCATAGAGATTAAAGATGATCGGAATGGATAAACGGATCAAACACAACGCTTGTGGTAATATCTGCATTATTTGTGTTGTTCAAGTTATCCTGGGTATTATTTAAGCTTTAAAGTATATTTGTAGTGCAATGCTAATTGACCTAGCCTTTATCACTTAAAGTAGCTTATGTTTGTTTTTTTGGTGTTATAAAAGTGAATTTAGAGTCAGTAAATCTGTTTATAAACAGCTCAAAAAACGCAAAACTATTGCACTTGTACTCAGGGCTTGACATTAACTTTTTTGATCACCCGCCACTCTGGCTAGTAGTTTTCCAACAACACTAGCCACTCGCCATTTTCACTAGCCACAATTTTATTATTGGGAAAATATATTTTACACACTTAAATATGACTTTGACATGCTAAAATTACTTGATTTAGATTTTGCGTTATCTCCACATGCCTCCTCATTCATTTCACTTTTTGTGTGTCGTGTAAGAGCTTGCTCAATAATCATGAGTAAATGGGTCATGGTTTCATAGTATTACAATTAGTTTTTTTCGCATAATTTTCAGAGCTCAAAATGAAGGAATTACCACATGTATCTCTGACCACACCAAACATAAACAATTAATTATTACTTGGCCACAATTTTTAAATGTCAAAACGAGCAAAATATAGCTGTATACTACATTTTTATTTAACAAAACATATGCACAGTAATCTGTCCTGGCTAAAGGTCCCAGATCACCAGTTAACTACACATAAATGGGGGGTTTAATCTCCCATAAAAGCAGTGTTATTGTAAAAAATGATAATTAAACCATATTAACGCAAAAGAAAGCAGGTAAAAAAAACATACTGTGTGATAATGGAAGGATGACGTTAGACCCATATATAATCTGTTCAAAGAAAGCGAAAGCAACTGGCACTGCTTACAATAAGTCAACTCTGGAAATCTGGAAAGCAGCAAGTCTGTGGCTGCATGTTCATAAATTTTTGTCTAATCTATTTGAAAGAGAACCGATCACATCAGTTGTGTTTCTAGACACAGTTGCTTCATGAATGAAAACGGAATAAACAGTCGCGAGCATCACCTCAGCTGTTAGCGCGGGTGATTATCCTCTCATTCGGTATTCCACCTGCTTGGCTTGCATGATGTTGCGAACGCAATTACTTTTATCAGTCGAGTTGCTTCTCAATTCTAAGATTGCCTTTGCATGCATATTGGACCATCTTTATTGTCAAACCCTGCTTTTAAGAATTATTATCTGGGAAAATTATTTTCAACCAGCCAAAGTGGCTAGTGGGAGTGTCTGTCTTACCCTCCACCACTGAAATCTAGCCCCATTTGGCGGGTTGGCGGGTGTTAATGTAAAGCCTAATGCCCCAGTTTAGTGAAGGGGACACTATACTGTCAGTGAGCTCCATCTTTCGGATGGAACGTTAAACCGAGGTCCGGACTCTCTGTGGTCGTTAAAATTCCCAGGATGTCCTTTGAAAAAGAGTAGGGTTTTAACCCCAGTATCCTGGCCAAAATTTGCCCACTGGCCTCTGTCCATCATGGCCTCCTAACCATCCCTATATGATAATTGGCTTCATCGCTCTGTCTCCTCTCCTCCAATCTGCTGGTGTGTGGTGTGCGGTCTGGCGCAATATGGCTGCCGTCACATCATCCAGGTGGATGCTGCACTCTGGTAGTGGATGAGGAGATTCCCCCATTGTGTAAGCCTGTCCAATAACCAATATATCGACATATCGCACAACACATGGACATGACCTCAATCATTTTTGGTGATGCATTTTATATTACCCCAAAATATATGCCCAAAAAAAAACAATTCTAGCAACGTTTTAGCTGATTGTGCAACATCTTTTTCTCTATTTGTAGGTGTCAGTATCGGTATGGTTAAAACAACACTGTAGTATTTACTACAAAATTACTTTAGTATATTGTCATATGGGTGTCTGACAGCTGAAAATAGATCTGGTAGCAGATATCACAGCCTCTGTTATAGGGTTGGGTCGATAAACGATGACAACGTCCATCGCCGATGGCCGATAGACATCACGATGCTAAGCCGGCATTGCAATCCTCTGCCCCGCTACCGTCGCAGCAGCAACCCGTTCGCGGAAAATACACACTTACGGCCTGTTTACGCTAATACGTCTTAGTTTTAAAATGGCATTTTAGAATCAAAACGATCCACGTCCACAACGACGTTTCATCTAGCATTTCTGAAAAGCCCAGATCACAGATCACTCTGTCTATTGATGCCAGAGTCCAGCGGAAAACGTGATTAACAGGTGGTAATTTATGTCTTTATTTATTTATGATTTGTTTATGGGTAAAGCAAAGACCATGCAGGTTATGTAGTTAAAACATTAGGCTAAAATAATCAATTTGTTATGAATGAATGAATTATTCATAAATAATTAATTCACCGCCTATGACCACGATGTCATCGTCCATCACGATGTTTCACACTAGACATCGTATGATGCCAAATTGGTCGACATCGCCCAACCCTACTCTACTTTTTAGATTGCACTTTCTTTGTTAACATTTTAACATGTTAACATATTGTTCATTTAGGATATGCGTTTTCACATTCTTATTCCATTCCTAATTATTAAATTGTTAAAATGACAATAATTAAATTAAATATTCTTAAGAGTAAAATATTATGTGTTCTTTGGAGGACTGTACTTGTGATGATATTGTATTGTGTCATTCTGGCATTATATAATAAGTGGCATAAAATGGCCTTAAAATGACAATAATATTGTTTATTGCGATATAGTTTGGTGCAATATATCGCACAACAAAAATAGATATCGTGACAGGTCTAGTTGTTGCACAAAAGTTCTTTTTTTTTTTTTTTTTTTTTGGAGCTTCTTTTGATTACAATTGAACCACTAAATTGACAATGTTTTTGGTTCCTTTTCTGGACTTTAAACATCTCGGGACCTTTGCTGTCTATCCACTTGTTAAGTGTGACGTCAGCCAAACAGCCGAAGCAGCTTCTGGGTCTAAGTGCTCTATCAAACTGTATGGGGAGACTCAAGAAATGGTAATAATAAATGTTTACAAAGTGCTGTAATACTTGTTGAGACTGCAGCTCTGCACATGACGTTTGGCCAGCGGAGAAATTAAAATGGTCATGCCCAACTGAGCCTGGTTTCTCTCAAGGTTTTTTTCTTCACTTTCGCCAATTAGTGAAGTTTTTTCCCTCTCTGCTGTCGCCACTAGCTCACATGGTTCGGGATCTGTAGAGCTGCGCATCGTTGGATTTGCTCTTCAGTGTTTGGACTCTCAGTAGTGATTATTAAACCAGACTGAACTGAGCTAAACTGAACTGAACCTAAACACTACAAACTGAACTAAACTGTTCCTATTTTCTATGATCTTTTATGTGAAGCTGCTTTGACACAATCTACATTGTAAAAGCGCTATACAAATAAAGGTGAATGGAATTGAATTAAATAATACTTTCAAAAATCACGATCGCAATATGCATGTCCATGCCTAACTTCCGATGGGCAAAAAGTTATACATTTTTTTATAAATTTTTACAATTTTGGTATTTATGATGCAACAAGCCCAGAAATTGTTGTGTACACTATGACTTTATATAAAATTCACTTTAATGTGAATTTTAATAGGACTAAAAAAAATTTAATAGTGATAAATGAATATTTTGTCAATTCAAATGAGTGGTGGCTTGGACCCGGAAACAGTATTCCATACGTCACCAACACGTCACCACTTAACAAGCGGATGGAGGATGAGAGAGCTCTTGGATTACATCAAAAATATCTTTATTTGCATTCTGAAGATGAACAGATTTTGGGGGAATGAAATGACACAATAGTGCTGTCGCCTCACAGCAAGAAGGTTGCTGGTTCGAGCCTCGGCTGGGTCAGTTGGCGTTTCTCTGTGGAGTTTGCATGTTCTCCCCACGTTCGCGTGGGTTTCCTCCGGGTGCTCTGGTTTCCCCCACAGTCCAAGACATGCGGTACAGGTGAATTGTGTAAGCTAAATTGTCCATATGTGTGTGAATGAATGTGTGTGGATGTTTCCCAGTGATGGGTTGCAGCTGGAAGGCCATCTGCTGTGTAAAACATATGCTGGATAAGTTGGCGGTTCATTCCGCTGTGGCAATCCCAGATTAATAAAGGGATTAAGCTGAAAAGAAAAATGAATGAATGAAATGACACAGGGGTGTGTAATTAATAACAGAATCCTATTTTTGCTCACCCTTTAAACTCCATATTTGGGTTATGCACAGATTATCTGCAGATGCACACTCATCACTACTGCTGAAATAAAGTAGTGTGGCCATCTTGAACATGTTAAAGTTACTATTGGTTTCTTTGTGATCTACAATCCAGATGGCTTGTGTGATTCAGTAAAGCCAGATCTGTCCAACCAGACAAATAAGAAGTGTTAATAAGGTGAGAAATGTTCTTTAGTTTGTTAATTAACAATGGTCGTGTGGAGTGGGCCAAAGACAGCACAGCAGCACCTCTTTTGCATGTGACCTGGTCTTAAATGGAGGTGTTAGTGATAATGAGTGACTCATGGGCTTCTGCCACTGCTGTGCGTGTGGTTAAGATGAACAGTTTAGAGAACCAAGTTTATAAGGGTGAATGGGTTCAATTCATATATGCTGAGAAGGATGATTGTGTGTCTTATTTTAACAGATCAGATTCTTATAGCTGAAGTGTTTCTTTTTGTACCACTCGGCGATATACAAAACTTTCAGATCGCCATATCGTCCCCCTGAGAGATCGCCGATACACAATACTTATGCATGGGGGTGCGGCGGTGTTATGTTTACTTATTTGTTTATTTATTTCATAATTTCTAAATGTATTTAACAACCTTTCAACTGATTTCCACTTATTTAATAATCTACTTCATTTTTATTATGCTTTAAACACAAATCAGTGCAAATCACCGTTCTCCCAGCTAAATAGGCTTTGATTGTGACTTCAGGTCTGCAGGACACCCGCAAACTGGATATTTGTAAAAAATAAATGGACAGTAGCGAATGAAATGACAGTTATTTGCACACAGAAGAAACTAGGATGTAGTCTGGAGGACGGGAGGTGGAGGACTCGCCACCCACGAGTTGTCTACGTGATGGAGGCGTTTACATCTTTTGTTCAGTTGAGCGTGGTGCATCCTTGTTTCTTCTGTGCGCAGACAAATGTCATTTCATTTGCTACTGTCCGAGTGTATGGGTGTTTTCCAGCGCTGGGTTGTGGCTGGAAATGCATGCGCTGCCTAAAACATAACTGTATGCTGGATGAGTTGGCGGTTCATTCTACTTTGGTGTGAACCTTGATAAATAAGGTACTAGGCCAAAGGAAAATAAATAAATAAATGAATGAATGAATAAATGAAAATAATAACTGTATTCAATAAATGAATTGAAACATGTAATAGGACTATATTAATGCAAAACAAGGCAAGGCAAGGCAAGTTTATTTATATAGCACATTTCATACACAGTGGCAATTCAAAGTGCTTTACATAAACAGGAATAAAAGAAACAAGTATAAGAGAAATAAAAACAAACATAAAAATGGTAAAAATAAATAAATAAAAATAAAAGCTGATAAAATGTGTTATAAAAGAAGAGAAAAACATAGTAGTTCGATCTGTCGGACATAGCACAGTGCTCATTCAGTAAAGGAACAGCAAAACAGATGTGTTTTCAGTCTTGATTTGAATGTGCCTAATGTTGGAGCACATCTGATCGTTTCTGAAAGCTGATTCCAGCAGTGAGGGGTGTAGTAGCTGAAAGCCGATTCACCCTGCTTTGACTGAACTCTTGGGATTTCTAATCTATTTGATCCTAAAGATCTGAGTGATCTGTTAGGTTTGTATTCAGTGAGCATATCTGTAATGTATTGAGGTCCTAGGCCGTTTAGTGATTTATAGACCAGTAATAATACTTTAAAATCTATTCTGAATGTAACTGGGAGCCAGTGTAAAGACCTGAGGACAGATGTGTTGTGCTCTGATTTCCTGGTTCTGGTCAGAATTCTAGCCGCAGCGTTCTGGATGAGCTGCAACTGTCTGACTGTCTTTTTGGGAAGGCCAGTGAGGAGGCCATTACTCAAGCTAAATATCATCTTTAAAATCGACATAGGCCTCTGCTCTCACCAATATTTCTGCATATCATATATGCATACATGATACTATTGTCAATCAGCACAACCCAGTCTTAAAATAATGGAGCTTAGTTGCTTGAGATGCTTAAATAAATAATGTTATTTTATTTAAATTTTTTTAAATTTTATATTTTATTTTTGTAAAATTGTATTTTTTTATTTCTCTACATTTTTGATTAAAAAAAATTATATTAAATTTTTTATAATTTTTTTTTATATAATTAAATTTTTTTAATAACATTTTTGATTTATTTTATTTTTTATTTTATTTCATTTTTGGTTAAATCCTTTTTCTTAGTTTTTTTTTTTTTTTTTAATCATGGTGTTGTTTTTACATTAAATGTTGATTATTGAAATAACATAAACCTTATTTAAACATAAACATAATTCAGTATTTACTCACCCTCAAGTGGTTCTAAACCTTTGAGTCTCCTGTCATGAAAGATGTTTTGAAAAATTTTAGAAACCAACCATTGACTTCCATAGTAGGAAATACAAATGGAAGTCAATGGTTACAGGTTTCCAACATTTTTCAAAATAACTTATTTTGCGTTCAACATGAAAAAATTAATTTAAGGTTGAGTAAATGATTTGGGGTGGACTATCCCTTTAATTTTTCTATTTCAAAAGAAGATATTTTGAAAAATGTTAGAAACCTGTTACCATTGACTCCTAATACAAATAACTTGTTTTGTGTTCAATAGGTAAAAAATAAACTCAAGGTTGAGTAAATGACAGAATTTTACATTTTGAGTGAACTATCCTTTTCATTTCACTCTGACATGAGTGCAGTTGCTCATATAATCATTTGTAGTAATAATATTTAAAAATAATATTTATTTTTATTTATTGTCTGTATTTCTTGTTTTGTTGTTTGTTTATTTTTGTATATATTTTGACTACTTTATTTTGGGATTTTTGGATTGGACACTGCACTGTAAATAAATGCACCTTTGCACCATAGTGCTACGTAGGCTGAGCCATCATTTTTTTTGTTTCTTGCTTCACAAATTACCCAAAACAACGCCTCTGTGTGACACTTTCATACACTTTAACAATTCCAATTTACAATAACATTAATAATACATTTATAAAATTATTTGTAGTGCCACATTATCCTTCAGAAATCATAAACGTATGCTGATTTATTTATCATCAGTGTTAAACCATTTTTGCTGCCTGACATTTTTCTGAAAGCCATGATGGATTTTTTTCACCATCAAAGAGGCATCTTTATCTGAGCGTTTATTTACTGTCAATTTAATAAAACCCTGCTGAATGGGAACAATCCTAAAAGCTCCAAACACACATACAGCGATGCTTGTCGCTCAGTATTATCGTCAACAATTTCTTTACCAAGTCACAAACTCAAGAGAAGGAAGCATTTTACCACCGAACAATTAGCACGCTTGACTTTTAATGGACTAGGAGGACTAAATAACCCTGTCACCTGTGTGCTTTCACACGCTGTTAGTTTGATAATTGTGTCTGCTGTAAAGTTTCTAGCTTTCAGCAGCCCTTAAGCATCCCGATTCCCTGCGGCCCAAATGCACATATGACAGCTGTTAGACTATGAAGTATCATTATAGTCTATCCACAGTGATGTGTGTTGCTTTTCTGCACACACACACACACACACACACACACACATACGTGGCCTCTGCTGCTGGACAGATGGTGACTTTGAGCTCCGGGTCCTTGAAGGAGACATTGACGGCAGGGAAGAGAATGAGCAGCAGACAGTGATATGAAGACGAGAGCATGCTGTTATTAATGCCCTGGAGGATGCTGGGAGTTGCTTTGTTAAAGTACTTTCTGGCTGCTAACAAGCCGGAGGAGGATTCTAGGTCATAAAATTACACGTTTCTGCAACCTCACATGCCTGGCTCTGTGCACGCTTCGGCAAAATTAGCAGCGCTGATATGATTTTTTTGTTTGTGTAGTTTAATATGACCTATATAATAGACGATATATTGGTTTCTGTAACCCTAACTGGTCTTCTGTGAGATTATTTATAGTTTATATCTTCCTGCCTTAATTTTTTTTAGTTGTATTAAATAAATTTTTCTAGTCATCTCAACTTAAACCAGTCAAAGCTACTAAACTTATTATGTTAAACTTCATTCATTCATTCATTTTCCTTCGGTTTAGATTCTGATTTATCAGCAGTCGCCACAGCGGAATGAACCGCCAACTATAGCATATGTTTTACGCAGCGGATACCCTTCCAGCCGCAACCCAGTTTTGGGAAACACCCATACACTCTCACATTCCCACAAACACTCATGCACTACAGCCAATTTAGCTTATTCAATTCATCTAAGGTGCATGTCTTTGGACGTGGGGGAAACCGGAGCACCCGGTAATATGTATAGCTGTGGGGGGGAAACAACTGAGAGACTGCTTCAAAATATGCTTGAATTTATTAAGTATGTGTTCGAGACTGTATTTATTTGTTTTATTCTATAAAGGTCTTTTTCCAATTTTAAAATGACAAAATCATTGTCATTTAGTGCATTAGCAAAATAATTATTCAGAATAACGAGCGTTTTGATTTGTTGAATTTGAAAATTTGATTTGAATTTGAAAATCGGGATAATTCCACCAAACATTGATTTCTTAATTCTTACGATAATAAAAAATAACTATTGTCTCGTCTGAAAATGAATTTTAAAAACATGCCGTCTTTTTATTTTATGCAGAAAATGCTCTAAATGACAACTATTTTATTTAATATTTGGAATAAATGTCATCAGTAGTTTACAGGGTAAAACTATTACTCAAATGCATAACTATAAACCTTACATTTTAAAACTGATTTTTGTTTTAGTGGTCTTTTTTTTCCTATAGCTTAGTATGGAGCCAGATCAGTCTCAAAAATAATACATTTACTAAATAAAATTCATACATCCACAACATAAATAACAATTACAAAATCCAATTCATAATTCAAAACACGATTCTAAAATTCACAAATCCAATTTGTAAATTCAAAACACGATTCAAACATTCTCAAATCCAATTCAGAAATTTTAAATCCGATTCAAAAAAATCAATTCATTTGGCGAAAATATTTATGATTTTTAATTGTGAATTCACAAATTTTGTTTAGAAATTGACAAATTGGATTTTGTATATGGGAATTGTGCTGTGCATTAATGAATTTTTTGTAAATGAATTATTTTTGAGACTGATCTGGCTCCACAGAGTGGCATACAATATGAAGCGTAAGGAGGAATAATGTTTTGTATTTTTTACTTTGGTCTGTAATATATCTGTTGTATGTATAATATCTGCAAAGTTCCAAGCGTATAAGGGCTAAAACCTTTATTTCTTACACAGATGGGAATTTTGTTGCACGTTAACAATTGGTGTTTACAAATGCTTTAGTAGAATTGGAAGCTGAAACTGGGTTGTTGCTAGATCAGATATGGTTGCGGCCAGAAGTTAACGAAAATGATTTATAATATTTATTACATTTTCCATTTATTGTATTTTATTAACGCCTACCCCTACCCTAACCCTAAACCAAACCGTCACAGTGCTGTAAAAATATTACTTATTGGTATACAGTGTCATAAAAAAATGATGCTATATTGAGGTGCATATCCGCAGCTGTATCCTATCTAGACTTCACCCTGAAACTGGCCATTTATGAGTATTAATGACACATGCTTGTGCTTTTTGGCCAATTGCAATGCACTGAGCCAGCTGGCCAATCAGAGCACACTGGGCTTTTAGAAGGCAGGGCTTTGTAGTTTGAGTGTTTTAGACACACTTTGAAAATATGTATGAGAAAGATAATGTTTTTTTTTTTGTATTTTAATGTTATTTTGAGCTTTAAAGGTGTTTCAGTCTGTTAGTTTTAAGAATATCTATAATAGTGTCTTTAAGATTATCTATAATCAAGTGCTAAAATTCATGTTTACAAGATATAAAACTGATATAAACATACAAAGCTTGCAGTTTATCATTTCCGCTTAAATAGATCAGCGTTTATTTCACGTTGCCTTATACAACAGTTTCTCACCAAATGCTCTAGTATCTCACATGCCCCGCTCCCTTCAAGAAGCTTCTCATTTACAGAGCAGAGCTGTGATAAAACAAAACGCTATTGAGCATTTTAGGGGAGGAGCTGGGAGGGGAGGAGCTGCTCTGAGTCCCACCCTCTTTTCATTTTTCAGTTCAGATTATGTCAAACATCGAATGAACAAACACATTTCAAAGCACTTCACAGGACCTTTAAAACATGTGAACCTCTTCTAGTACATCCAGTAAACACAATGAGCTAAAACCATAATGACTAATTAAAGAAATAATCCTGTAAATATATCCAGTGCTGTAAAGTAACAAATTACAAATACTCAAACTACTGCAATTAAGTAGTTTTTCTCAGAAATTGTAATTTACTGTTTAGTTTTAAAAATGTGTACTTTTACTTTCCCTTGAGTACATTTTTAGTGCAGTATTGGTACTTTTACTCCACTACTTTCCTTCAACCTGCAGTCACTACTTTATTTTTTCTTGTCTACAGGGATTAGAAAATTTAGTCCTGTGATTCCTGTCCAATCAAATCACATCATAATGAATTACATCAAGACATGGTCAATCTATAATTGCAGCAAACTGTTTGGCAGCTTTAAAAGTGACCAAGATGTCCAAAACTTTACACGCATTGACCCAGAGACTGTTTAGATGCATGTCACTGATGAAAAAATGACGGATGTTTACTGAATGAAGACCGTAATGCCTTAAACACCCAGCAGGCACAAGATGTCAACATGACATCAGATTGGATTTTACCCCAACGTCAAGGGGAAGTTGCATTTTGTTTGGAAATGAAAATCGGGTTGAGCTCAAAACTCAAAGTCAGGCCAATGTCAATGTCCAACCTAAAATCAACCAATTATTATTGTCTAATGATGTTACTGCTTGACGTTGTGTGGACGTTACCACTATGACGTCTATCAGACGTTAAGATTTTGGTTGCCATACCTGACGAATAAATGCCAGTATTTAACGTCAATATGACGTTGGTTTAAAATGTTGGCTTGACGTTGGATTTCGGTCACTTTCTAACAACCCAAAAGTAACCAAACATCAACGTCATTTGATGTTGTTATTGGATATCAAAATAACGTTGTTCTTAGACGCTGACTAGACATTGAATTTTGGTCATCACAACCTAAATCTAACCTAATATTAATGTCTTATGATGTGTGCCTGCTGGGCAAATGCACTACAGAATGTTACGTTTACAGACATCCAAAAATTATATGTAAATGCATCAGCTTTTACTCATAATACTCATACAGCATAATACTCACTACTCTTGAGTACTTTTGGAAGGACTACTTTTTACTCATACTTTGAGTAATATTTACAACAGATACTTTTACTCTACGTGCACTACATTTTTAGGCAAGCAATGGTACTTTTACCCAAGAATGATTTTTCATTACTCTCTGAATATATCCCTCTAAATGGGGTGTATAACAACAGATGAATGTAAACTATACATTCATGGCATCCCAAAAGAAGTGTCTAGATAAAATAAATTGGGGCCTGACCACCACACGTGCAGTTTGTGTGTTGAAACTAACAAACCATAACCAACTAACTCTTTATCTTACACACACATACACACACACACACACACACACACACACACACACACACACACACACACACACACACAAATCCCCTGTCAGCCTTCCCCAATTTGCAGCTGATCTTTTTCGCAAGTTTCCTCGGCCGTCAGCAGTTCTTCATCCAATTAAAGACAAAACAAAACAGCAGAAAAACTGCACAGAGAGAAGGGCTGCATCCCAATACACAAACAGTCTGTACTAAATATTCATCACTTATTTAGTATGCAAGACTAGGATTAGCGCCCATATCTTGCAGGCATATTCAACACCATATTTAAAGGGGTAGTTCACCTAAAATGAAAAATTTGTAGTGTTAGATCACTATCTTGTTTCAGGTGGCTTAAAAAAAAAAACTAAAGGAGTATGTGAATGTTGAAATTATAAAATGTTGGGGCGCCGTGGTAGCTTAGTGGCTAGAACTGTCGCCTCACAGCAAGAAGGTCGGTGTTTCGAGCCTCGGCTGGGTCAGTTGGCATTTTTGTGTGGAGTTTGCATGTTCTCCCCGTGTTCTCGTGGGTTTCCGCTAAGTGTTCCGGTTTCCCCTCACAGTCCAAAGACATGCGCTATAGGTGAATTGGATAAACTAAATTGGCCATGTGTGTGTCTGTGAATGAGTGTGCTTGGGTGTTTCCCAGTACTGGGTTGGGGCTGGAAGGGCTTTCTGTAATGATGGCTTTGGTGGTGAACTAAGCATAGTGTGTTGTTCAGCATTAAGCAGAGTGTTTTGAACTTCAGGTTAGATGTAATTGTTGTGTGATGCTGACATTATCATATGCACTAAGCGGAGCAGGATGATTACTATAATGACACCAGTAATGCCACAGAAAAGGTCAGATTTTATTATGGCGAGACACAAGGCAGAAACTCAGGTTTTTTCATGCACCTGTTGATTTTGAGATTTTTGGCTTTTCATGAAGTGTTTTTTTCTTTTTTTCAACCGAAATACCCTTTTATATGTTTCCTTTGTCGCACTTTATCAAATTATGAGCCATAAATATCCATTTCAGCAGCACTCAAACATTACAGTTTTATTCATATCTACTTTCTAAAGGACATTACAGAGGGATATGCTCATACATATAATTCACTTTAAAATCAACAGGTGCATTAACTACACTGTTCCTATTTACTGTGACATTTTATGTGAAGCTGCTTTGACACAATCTACATTGTATAAGCGCTATACAAATAAAGGTGAATTGAATTGAATTGAATTTATTGTATACAACATTTTATTCTACATAAAATTTAGATTTATTAATTTTATTTATTTATTTTTTTATATATTTATATATTTACTGTATGTATTTTTTTTATTGTGTTATGAAGTGTGGAGGGATAACAGAGATACCCAAAATCCACTCTATAAAAATAGTTCACTCAAAAATATTTTTACCTGACTTCATCCAGTGGTCAATGTCATATTTTATTTATAATTTTTATTAATAATAATAATAATAACGTTTAAATATTATTTATTTATTTATTTTTATTTACTTAATTACTTAAATGGAAACAATATAAAAAGTATACTAAAAAGAAAGAGTAAAATGATTCTCACTGACAAAACGTTTTGACATGGATGTTCAGATTTTTGTGCGACAACCCCAAATCAGAAAAAGTTGGGAAAGTATGGGAAAAAAAATAAAATAAAAGAAAGTAGTGATTTCTAAACTTACTTTGACTTGTATTTTTTTGCAGACAATACAACAAACATTATTTAATCTGTTCCTTGTTATATATATATATATATATATATATATATATATATATATATATATATATATATATATATATATATATATATATATATATATATACATTTTTTTTAAATAAACAGGTATTCCAATTTTGCAGCACATTTCAAAAAAGTTGGAGCAGTAAAGCGTTTACCACTTTGTAATGTTGTCATTCCTTTTCGCAACACTTAAAAGATGTTTAGCAACTGAAGACACCAAGTGATGCAGTGTTTCAGGTGTAATTTTGTCCCATTCTTCCCACAAACAATTCTTAAGGTGGGCAACAATATTTTATAACAAATTTTAACAAATAAGCATTTTATGCTTCAAAATGCACCACACATTCTCTATTGGGGGCAGGTCGGGACTGCAGACAGGCCAGTCAAGTACCTGTATTCTCTTCCTCCGCAGGTTTTCTTACTTAGATTTTTTTTGTCTTGGTTTTAGTTCAATATCTAAAAATTCTTAAAACAAGAAGCATTTTATAGACAAGCAAAAAAAGTTTGTCTTGTTTTAAGAAATATGTCAACAATAAGCAAAATAATCTAGTTTTTCCTTTTGACATAATAGTATTTTGCCTACTCCATTGGCAGATTATTCAGCATGTTTTAAGGAATTTTTTTTTTTACATATTATCTTTTAAAAACAAGACGGTATTGTTTGCTTGTCTAGAAAACGTTAATTAGAACATGCAGGAGATGCATAAATTGGGATCACAAACAAAAAAAAAACAAAATGACCAAGAACAGATGAAAACAACAACAACAAAAAAACAACAACAATACAGTCAGGTTCTGGCAGGGGCATGTGTTTGCTCGCGCACGCGTGTGTGTGTGTATACAGTTGAAGTCAAAATTATTAGCCCCCCTGTTTATTTTTTTTCCCCAATTTTTGTTTAACGGAGAGATTTTTTTTCAACACATTTCTAAACATAATAGTTTTAATAACTCATTTCTAATAACTGATTTTAAAAATTAAAAAATGCTTTTGTTTGAGCTAAATAAAACAAATAAGACTTTCTCCAGAAGAAAAAATATTATCAGGCATACTGTGAAAATTTCCTTGCTCTGTTAATCATTTGGGAAATATTTAAAAAAGAAAAATAAATTCAAAGGGGGCTAATAATTCTGACTTCAACTGTATATACATATACACAACATGCATAACAGTCAATAAATGAAGCAAATAGCAGAGATAGAAAGAGACCAATCAGTGGTAAGGAGAGAAAACGATAGTAATAATGACAGTAAAAAGAAAAAAAAGGACAATAGTAATAATAACAGTCTACAACAATAATGATTACAATAAATACTTTACCAACTACTACTACTACTACAAAAATTACTAATGCTACTACTACTGCTGTTGCTGCTTCTACAGCCGTTTCTTAATTTAAGATTTTTTAGGCATTTTTTTGCAGTGTATTTATTAAAACAAGGCCTCGTTTGCACACTGAAACATAACATAATCTGTGTTTCTTTCTCATTTGTATGGAATTGTCTTACAAAGCTCTTGTCCAAGTTAAACAAAACAAAACAATAACAAAACAAAGGCGCATTGACGTGTGGCAGTACATGAGGCTGTGTGTGATCCAGGGTTTAGCGTTCACCTTGAGTCTAGTGGGTGTCGGGGGGTCATTAATCAGAGGCACAGAGAGATCAATAAACCTGATCATTAGTCTCATCAGCTGCTAACGGCGAGCTGAGATCATCTGATTCGCCTACAGATCTGGCACTTCACCCAGGAGAAACTGTTTAGTGTCATGTTCGCTGGGTTTCATGCTGCGAATAGAAGCAAAACTGTGTTGGGGGATTTTACAAATGAAATGTTGCAGTGTCATTTGAAATACCATTATAATTCATTTTTAGATTATTTTCATTTACATATGCTAAACTAGTACTACATTTTGAAAATGTAGTAGTTTTGTTGTGTGCTTTTGTTTGTTTTTGTTTAACTCTGTGGATAATACTTGAACAAAAATCCAACATCAAAACAATTAAAGTTTTATACAGCCAATTTTGAGCTCAAAGAATGACATTCATTTTCACTACTATTTACAGAAAACGACTAATAAAATGTCTGAAGAACAACTAAAGAGTTCAGATGCAAATCCTCTAAATGCAATTCTTCTTAAATGCCTATTTTTTCATGTTTATGTTCAGTTATTTTATTTAAAGACAATGAAAACAATCCATTTATTGCCATAAAACTGAAATAACGGAACCTACACATAGGAGCCATCCAAAATACTCATTTTAGAAGAAAATTTTAGATTATGTTTACAGGCTTTTGCATCTGAACTGTTTAATTGTTCATGTATAAAAAAAATGGCAGTCGTAATTAGAACTGTAATCATATGAAAAGACAATAATAAAAAAGGAGATTTAAAAGTCCATATGAAATCAACATTTACAACGTTTATATTACTAGCGCACATTGTTATTCTTTAGGTAAACAATTAATCTAAGCAAATTAATCTACTGAAAAAAAAGTTTTGGTAATGTTCAACCAAAAATCTGAGCATTTGGTTCTGCATTTAGTGTAGTGGTCCTTCTTTGATGACTTCAACCACAATATTCTTAACCACGCCCCTTTTAGTATTAGTTTGCTTTGAGGGAATGATACCAAAATGAAAGCCCCACCCCCTACTCAATGTTCTTTTTTAGTTGGAAGTACATCAGCATACTAAATAATAGATAAAATAATGCATAGAAAATAATGCTGTCCAAATGTCCTCCAAATCTGTGAATATGTTCCTTCTGTCATCTGAATTGAAGGCTTATATTCATAGGACATGTTCAATTTAATAGTGGATCTGAGACCTGTTTGCTTGGTTTTAGTTTACGGTGACATGTTACATGCTTTGACGTCAGTGATGCCAAATGTTGCTTGTGAAAGGTGTTGTTGTTGACGTCAAACCCGATGCAATGAATCTTGCCTTGTTTCAGTTGTAAGTGACCCAGCGGAAGGCAAGATCTACATTTTTCTACAATTCATTCTAGTTTTTGTTATTCCACAGAACAACAAACTCTTTAAGAATCTAAATCTTTCGTTGAAAACAGCATTAACCTGTGTTCAGTTTACTCGATAACGGTCTAAAAAAAGGAGAAACATTCTGTTTCAAACTGGGAGAATGGAGCAGCTTCCTTCTCGGTTCTCATTTCTATAGAAGTTTACATTGCAAGTGTGCAAGTTACTCTTTCTGTTTCTCTCTTCTCTCACACTCTCTCCATGTTGACACCTGAAGGTGTGAATTATTCATTTCTTCAGGCAGATGAAGAATGGGTGGCAGAAGCACGTGATGCTCACACTCGAGCACACAAACCTACTGACACAAACACTCAAAATACAGTATGTGCTTATGGACACACAAACCATTATACAGCATTATCATATTGCTGTATTATACAGCAAGCATTCATTAAAGGGATAGTTCACCCAAAAACAAAATCCTCCAGTTATTCCAAACCTGATTGAATTTCTTTCATCTTTTGAACAAAAAGGGTGATGTTCTGAGGAATGTTGGAAACTGGAAACCATTGACTTCCATAGTATGTTTTTTACTTACTATGCAAGTCATTGGATACTGGTTTCTACCTTTTTCAGAATATCTTCTTTTGTGTTTAGCAGAAAAAAAGAAACTCATAAAGCTTTAAAACCACTCAAGGGACAGTAAATGAGTACATTTTCATTTTGGGGTGAACTGCCCCTTTAAACTGATTAAAAGTGACCGCAAACACACGATATTTAATATTTGTATATAATGGACCCGTTTCACTGTTATGATGCATTTAACGTTCATCAGCATCTTAAATCCTTGAAAGTTTTAAACATATTTTTGTTTTTAAACGTATGAACATGTGTATATATTTATGTATGTATGATATCATCTTTGCATCAAATTACAAAAAAAGAAATGACACTTGTGCGAGACGTTTGTAATGCAGAGTGTGTGGGGGCAGGAAAGTAAAATTGTCGTTGTTCTCTCTTCTGGCTGCCGTTATCAGTCTCACATAATTTTTTTCCTTGATAACACCATTGTGGAGTTTTTCTTTTATTATTTCAGCAAATAAGACTGTAAAAAAATACTATTTTTATACTCTCCCGTTGACTGCTCTGTAAGTTTACTCAACTATGACACCTTCCGCTAGTGAGAAACCTGGAAATGTGAAAAATATCCAAATATACCAACACTCAAAATCACCTTCCACACACTGCTCAGGAAGTTTGCTTCAGGCCTTGTCACCATTTAAAAGTGCTGTATGCAAGTTTTGGACTCTTCTAAAGCATAAAAACACCAAAATATGTTTGGAGATATTTAAGAAACATGCCAAGTGAACATTCTTGTTTATCGGATTACTTATTAACGATGCTAAAGTTCGTTACACTGCTTTGAAAATGTCTGTGACGTGCCAGAACGCTGTCTTTATTTTGGTTCTTTTAACCCGCCCAGTGTCACTTTAGCCAATTATATTTCAGCACCCCAGTTTGCCTTGCTGGAAAAATAATATTTCAGTCATTCATTCAGGAAGGCTCTCAAAGTGTGTGTCCATGACTGAAAGTGAATTGAACAGGTTACATTGTAACCCCGTGTTCTAACAGCACGCTACGTGACCAGATACGCAGTGATGAGCATTTTGACTGTTTGCACCAGACAAAACACGACAGAAATGTAAATACAGCCATTCAGAAGCACAGAATAGTGCACTCACTGCACTCCAACGATAAGGTTTATAATCGAATTAATGCATATTAAACCTCTTAAATGTACATGCTAAATGAGGTACATCTGAGGTGAACTATCTGCTGCTGCTTTCAGTAGTATGGCAATAATTGTCCTGTAAAATGGCATTCAAGCTCTCATCGTTAGCATTTAACACTGAATAAAGCACATGAGCTGTACCTGAGGTGATCACAGTTTATTGTGTTGTTCAGCTGCAAGAAATAAAAATTTAATTGTTAGAACAAAAGCTCCTTTTAATATGGAAAATATTCTTTCTATTGTGTGCCGTTGCTTTTATTTAAAACATGACTTAAATCAGGCTTAAGGCTCAAGTTAGGCATTCTCCCGTTGGTGTCGTCAATCTGGCCAACCTGTGCTTGCCTGTTTTGAACCAGGCATGCTATACCTAATTCAACCACTGGGCGTGAAACTTACATACTGCACCTTTAAATATGTTTAAAAAAAAAACAGCACTACTATTGAGCTATAGCTAGTAAACACACATTTGATAACAAACACAAAAATAAGCATTTAACGGCTGATACCGATATGGCTAATATATCTTGCTGATTTACGCATCACAAAAAATGTTGATATTTATTTGAAAATCATATGGTATCTTAATAATGCAAGCAGTGCTCATGATAGCAATATTAAGCAGGTGATTTGTTTTGCTCCACAGGTCAGTCGTGTGTTGAAACCTGGAGGCCGTTTCGTCTCCGTCACGTTCGCGCAGCCACATTTCCGCAAGAGACTCTACGCTCGAGAAGAGTATGACTGGTCCATCAAGCACTATCACTACGGCAGCAACTTTCACTACTTCCTGTATGTTCTGACCAAAGGGGAGGAGCTTAGCCCAGAGGATGCCGCCCTGGAGAGGAGATTCGCCGAAGAAGCAAAGGCTCCGCCCACATATGTAAGATTTCAGGAAGCAGACTCTGAGGACTTCCTGAATAACATCAGATTATAGGTACTCAGATAGGATTTGTTACTTAGAAGACTGCTGAAAGTTGTTTAGGGTGTTTTTTAGGGTGCAAACAAACAATTTAACCAAAAGTAATCTTTTATTTACTCTCAAATTGTCCCAAATTTATCTGATTTTATTTCCTCAATGGAATAAGAAATTTTTTTTTTTTTACTCTTTCATGCATTTTTCATGAGTTTTTTTTTGTGACTGTTACCATAGATATATACACTAGATATCGCATAGGACCCTGAGCATGCATCAATATCGCCACCAAATTTGTACAGTGCTCCCAGGACAAAAGTCATTCAACAGCACTAGTCAAGATTAAAGCCAATGTGAAGATGCTGGACTTTAGCGCTGTGTACGAGTGTAGTAACGAGAAAACAAAGCATAAAGGCAGAATATTTCATAGGTAAGATTTAGTGTTTTCTGTTTTTGTATGTTACGATATTTTGTGCTAACAAGTAACATTATTGATAATAATACAGTCACTTAGTGCACTGACCATAAGGCAAAGTAGCACCAACTCGCACTAAATACCAGGCTTATGCTAGTTTTGTTGAATAAAATATTTGCATACTGACCACCTGAAAAACAGATCATAGATATATGTATATTTGTGTATATATCAGTGGCTTTGGATGGCCACTGCACCTTGGTCCCACATTAATTTCAAAGGAGCGCTACCCTGTACTAAAATGGCGGATCTACTGACGCATTCCTTCCAATAGACAACAATAGTGTAGGTGACATCTAATGTAAATATCTATGGACTATTACTTAGAATCCATTGCGTTCTAAAGTTCCCATGGTGATGCGTCACGTTTATCATGTGACCCACCAGCCCCAATAATCAATGTATAGATCATATTTTGTTCCATTTTTCACTTTTCTGTAAATATTAACAAATGTTCTTATTACATTGTGAAATTTCTGATATTCTGATTCTCAAATATGTGATGGAACATGTATTTTGTCTTTTAAACAGCTTAATAATGATCCTATTATTAGTTATATGACGCCACTGTTGTTGCTAGAAGAAATACAGCTTTGATTGGAAGATAACGAGAAGTATTTATATTATTTATTAAATTATGCATTAATTGTATTTTATTAGCTAGATGGGATACAGCTGAGGATACTCAAGTTAATATAGCATAATCTAATAAATTTGTATGTTATTAGATTATTCTAAATTGACATTAATATCCTCAGCTGTATCCCATCTAGAGTTCACCCTCTCCTGCAGCACGTTGAAGTCTAGATGGGATACAGCTGAGAATACTCGCGTCAGTATAACATAATTTTTGTGACACTGTGCAACAAATAATATTTTTACATTACCGTGAGGTAGGGGTAGATGCTAATAAAATCCAATTAATGCATAATTTAATAAATAATATTAATACTCCTTGTTCATTTCTGATCACACCTGTATCCCCTCTAGCAACAACCGCAGGAGAGATCTGAGATGCTGGATTTATGTCATGTTTATTCATAATTTTCTTCTGAAATACATGAAGCTAAAAAGATATCCTAGTAACACAAACAGTGTGTATCTTACGTGAACAAATCACATCGTCCAGTTATATTGAAAAATAATTATTATTGCCGTCTCCACAGACATCCGCGTGTATCTTACAAACCTTAAATGGTATGTTTCGCTTGTGTATTTGAATATATGTCTGAAACCTAAAATAAATTTCATTTGTTTGAAAGCGTGCACTTTTCTGTGCCTCAGCGCGCACCGTCAGATTTGAATTTTAGCAGTTGATGACGTGTGGTATGAATGTTCTAATCACACTGGTGTGATCGTACTCCTCAGGGACCAGCCAAGGCTGATCACACCGGTGTGATCATACATGTGAAAGGGTTAATGCCCAATCTCTATTCACTTTCACCTATCTTAATGTTCCAGTCAAGAAAAAAGTTATACTGGTTTGGAAATGACACAGAGGTGAGGAAATAATGACAACATTTTCATTTTTTTTTCAAATAAATTCAGTTAATCTTTATTTCTATAGTGCTTTTGCAATGTAGATTGTGTCAAAGCAGCTTCACATAGAAGATTGTAGTGAATTGTTCAGTTTAGTTCAGATTTTTGAGGTGGACAAAAGCAAGAAATCAACAAAAAATCGCTCTGATTTTCTGGAGACTATTTGAGATGTGCTCATATATATATATATATATGTATATATATATATATATATTTTTTTTTTTTTAACCCACAGCAGTTTACCGTAAATGTTTGACTTTTATGTCACACATGCGTTGTTTCAGTACTTTGACCTGGAACAGCTATAAGCTTTTAAGCAATTTCTTTTATACTTCTTGTCTTTTTGCTTTTTTGGGACACTTTCATGTGCGGTTTTACTTCATCTCTTCTGCAATCTCTCTTTCTGGCCTATTTCTCTGTGCGATTGTGTTGATTGGTATGACAAGGTTGAGTGCTTGACATCAGCACACTTGTGCAGAGACAAATCTGTCACAAACGCTTCTCAAACAACAAATAAACAGACAGACAGAAAACAAACAGCCCTGCTGTGTGCCAGAATATGACAGACGTGTGTGTGTGTGTGTGCGTGTGCTCCTTTGGATGAGGAATAGCTGCAGTGAATCGGAGTAGGCCATTAATAAACCAGAAATCATTTATTTTTAATTTAGCTCTGGAATGTAATTACAGTCTATTTTTAAAACTTGAGGAAGGTGCCTGGCTTTCGGCACAGCTTCCTGTGTGCCAATGTGAGTGAGCTTAGATTGAAATGTTACACTGTGATTTTTATAGTAAATAGAGGGAGGCTATTTCTTGATGCAGGAGAGCCCAAAACGCATTGAAACTACTTTTGTTGTGAGTGTGTTATAGTTACCATGACATTGCTATGTGGTCAAGGTGTTATGAGTTCTTTTTTAGAATGTAGCAAAGAGTGGTTCATAATTGGTTTCATTACAACACACTGCTCCAATAAGTATCACGAGATATGACCTGCCTGCTTCAAAAGTAACATCACACCTCAACTAAAAAAACTGCTAAATTTGAGTTCATGCGGGATAAGTTATGATTAGTTACCCAAGTTAATTCTAAAGTAGAAAGACATTTAAGCCCTAAAGTGGCCCTATTATGTGTTTTTTTAGGTATTACATTTAAAGTGGAATATCTGTTTGTTCATGTAAAGGTTTGGCAAAGTTTCAAAGAATAAAGTGCATGGCAAATGGAGCTACTGCCTCTCAAAGAAAGAACTGTCATCATCAGTACTTCCAGTTTTACTTCCTGCAAAAAAGTTGACGCTCAAATTCTTCAGTTTTAGCAATACGGTATCATTGCCTGACTCAAAATTGATCTGGTAAAACCGACACTATCTTTACTGAAAACCTCACAAACATTGCTACTCAGGAATGAGTGGACTTGACAAACCACATGTTGGACAAACCACCACAACCTCTCTATATGCACCAGACACTTTCTTATAAACACACTAAAACACATTACGAAGACAGAATAGATATTACCTTTTTAAAAAGTTTGTTATACTGTATAACTGCAGATTAAGTATGTATATGCTTGACAGCTATACTGTTCACCCTACACTCTTGAAATAAAGGTACAAAACCTGTCACTGGGGTGGTACCTTTTTTCGAAAGGTACGCTTTTGTACCTTACAGGTCAACACTTGCACCTTAAAGGTGTACCTCATAGTACCTTTTAAAGGTACAAAAGTGTAGCCTTAAGGTACAAATGTTCACCTGTAAGGAACAAAAGTGCTCCTTTTGAAAAGGTACCATCCCGGTGATAGGTTTGTATCTTTATTTACAGTATGAGAGTGTACCCATTTTGATTGTAATGTAATGACGCACTTTTAGGAAAGCTGCTTTTGGATCAACATTTAATATAAAAAGCGCTATACACTCACTGGCCACTTTAGTGGGTACACCTGTCCAACTGCTTGCTTACGCAAATTTCTAACCAGCCAATCACATGGCAGCAACTCAATGCATTATGTAGACATGGTCCAGACAATCTGCTGCAGTTCAAACTGTGCATCAGAATGGGGAAGAAAGGTAATTTAAGTGATTTTGAATGTGGCATGTTTGTTAGTGCCAGATGGGCTGGTCTGAGTATTTCAGAAACTGCTGATCTACTGGGATTTTCACGCACAACCATCTCTAGGGTTTACAGAGAATGGTCCGAAAAGAGAAAACATCCAGTGAGCAGATGTTCTGTGGGTGCAAATACCTTGTTGTTGCCAGGGGTCAGAGAAGGAGAATGGCCAGACTGGTTCAAGCTGATAGAAAAGCAACAGTAACTCAAATAATCATTCGTTACAACCAAGGTATGCAGAAGAGCATCTCTGAATGCACAACATGAGGCAGAACCTTGAGGCAGATGGGCTACAGCAGCAGAAGACCAAACATTGCCTGGTCTGAATCTCAATTTCTGCTGTCACATTCGGATGGTAGGGTCAGAATTTGGCATTAACAACATAAAAGCATGGATCCATCCTGCCTTGTATCAACGGTTCAGTCTGGAGGTGGTGGTGTAATGGTGTGGGGGATATTTTCTTGCCACACTCTGGGCCTATTAGTACCAATTGAGCATCATGTCAGCGCAACAGCCTACCTGAGTATTGTTGCTGATCATGTCCATTCTTTTATGACCACAGTGTACCCATCTTCTGATGGCTACTTCCAGCAGGATTATGCGCCATGTCATAAAGCTTGAATCATCTCAGACTGGTTTCTCAAATGGCCTCCACAATCACCAGAACTCAATCCAATTGAGCACCTTTTGGGCGTGGTGGAACGGGAGATTTGCAGCAGCCAACAAATCTGCAGCAACTGCGTGATGCTATCATGTTAATATGGACCAAAATCTCTGAGGAATATTTCCAATACCTTGTTGAATCTATGTCACGAAGGATTAAGGGATCCAACCTGATACTAGTAAGGTGTACCTAACAAAGTAGGCTGTAATTCAGGTATGTGCTGTTATTAGTAGACCAGTCTCACTCACAACAGACAGAGTCATCTGACCAATCAAAGCAGGTTAGGTTGTCAGAAAGGCGGGGTTTAGAAAGACATGTTGTGCACAAGAGGCTGTACTGCAATGTGCATTATGAGAACATTTGAGTTTTTTTGACCTTGAATGGAAACTATTATTGAAGATTCCCAAAAGCAACTAGTGAACTTAATGGGGCACTTTATTCACGTATAAAAGAAATGCTGAGTCTGCACCATCTAATAGCAGAGGTTGATGTACCAGTAGCAGTTTCATGAAGAGTTAATCGTGTCCAGATTGAATGTGTTGTCTGTGAAAGCTGATGATGTAGTCACAGGTCTTTCCCCTTCACTGAAGCTCTAAGCAATGACGTCAGGGTTGAGAAGGTATCAGATGGCCACCGGTATCAGATGAGCCGCAGGTATCAGGTGTAGATTTATACTGTGATCGTATCCTCATGCCATGCTGTGTAATGCTTCTCCAGGAACCTAGTGCTGCCTAAACACCATAAAGCTGCCGCAGGGAACTGGAGACTCTGATTAGCCTAATGGGAGGTTATGCTTTGTTTACCCCCCTCGTTGGGTTAACCCTGTGCAAGCGGTGCATTATATTGACATTTAAGACCATGATATTCAATAATGTACTGCTGAATAATTGATGGAGTAATTTCAGAAGTGTGCTTGTGAGGTATTTTCTCACCTGGTGTCTTGTCTTGTCTTAGAGAAGATCTGGGACAGAGTTTGAATGGAAGTGTCCAAATTGAATTCTGCTTGCCATGTACAGGTTTTGTTATTCTGACAACAACAAAGCTGCCTTTGAGAGTTGAAAAAAGGTTCAAAAGCCTTGAATGTTGATGATTTTTAACAGACAGACAGACAGACAGGTGGATAGATCTGAGGATGGATTGACAATAGACAGGCAGCAGGTGCATCCATCCATAAATAAATGCTAACATATGCTAATGGATACATGCAGATGGATAGATAAGCGGACAGATGAACGGACTCCAGACAGATATATAGATGGATGGACAAATGGGTAGATAGACGGACAGATGGATAGAAAAATGAATGGACCATAGATGGATGGATGGATGTATGGACCCCAGACAGACAGGCGGATGAATGGATGGACTGTAGATAGATAGATGAATAGATGGGATGGATGTATGGATGGACCACAGACAATAGGATGGATGGATGGACCCTAGATGGATGGATAGATGCATGAACCCTAGGGGTATGGATGGATGGATGGATGGATGGACCCCAGATAGAGAGGCGGATGAATGGATGGACGCTAGATAGATTGATAGATGGATGAATGGATGGACCACAGACAATAAGATGGATGGATGGAAGGTGCCTAGATGGATGGATAGATGAATAGACCCTAGAGGTATAGATAGACAGATGGATGGATGGACCCCAGATAGATGGATGGATGGATGGATGGATTGATGGATGGATAGACCACAGACAGAAAGATGGATGGATCCTAGATGGATGGAATGACCATAGATATATAGATGCATGGATAGACTACAGCAGGATGGATGGAAGGATCGATGTATGGACCCCAGACAGACAGGCAGATGAATGGATGGACCCTAGATAGATAGATAAATGGATGGGATGGATGGACGGACGGACCACAGACAGAAGAATGGATGGACCCTATATGGATTGATGGATGAATGGACCCTAAATGTATAGATGAATAGACACCAGACAGACAGACAGACAGACAGATGAATTGATGGACCCAAGATCGAAAGATGAGTGGATGGATGGATGGAGGGATGGACTATAGACAGAAGGATGGATGGACCCTGGATCGAAGAATGGATGGGATGGATGGATGAATGGATGGATCACAGACAGAAGTATGAATGGACCTTAAATTGATGGTTGGATGGATGAATAAACCCTAGATGTATAGATGGATGGATGGACAGATGAACCCCAGACAGACAGGCAGATGTATGAATGGATGAATGGCTGGATGGAT
Organism: Danio aesculapii; assembly: GCF_903798145.1. Taxonomy (NCBI): domain Eukaryota; kingdom Metazoa; phylum Chordata; class Actinopteri; order Cypriniformes; family Danionidae; genus Danio; species Danio aesculapii. The sequence goes on from NC_079436.1 coordinate 45,008,472, forward strand.
TAATGGACTGTAGATATAAAGATGGATGGATGGACCCCAGACAAACAGACAGACAGAAAGACAGGCAGATGAATGGATTGACCCTAGATAGATGAATGAATGGATGGATGGACTACAGACAGAAGGAAGGATGGACCCTGGATGAATGGATGGACCTTAAATGGATGGTTGGATGAACGTATGAACCCTAGATGTATAGATGGATGGATGGATCCCATACAGACAGGCAGATGAATGGATGGACCCTAGATAGATAGATGAATGAATAGATGGATGGATGTTCTACAGACAGAAGGATGGATGGACCCTGAAATGATGGATAGATAGATAGAAAGAAAGAATGAAAGAAATAAAAGAAAGAAAGAAAGAATTATTTTATTCAATTCAATTCACCTTTATTTGTATAGCGCTTTTACAATGTAGATTGTGTCAAAGCAGCTTCACATAAAAGATCATAGTCAATTGGAACAGTGTAGTTCAGTTTGTAGTGTTTAAGTTCAGTTCAGTTTAGCTCAGTTCAGTGTGGTTTAATAATCACTACTGAGAGTCCAAACGCTGAAGAGCAAATCCAACGATGCGCAGCTCTACAGATCCCGAATCATGCAAGCCAGTGGCGACAGCGGAGAGGGAAAAAAAACTTCACTAATTGGCGAAAGTAAAGAAAAAACACCTTGAGAGAAAACAGACTCAGTTTGGGCAAGAAAGGATGAAAGAAGAGAAGAGAAGCCTTTGGGTCCAGATGGTGCAGTTGGACCAATCTAACCTGCCAAACATTGACCCCTTTGGTGCATCATTTTCATGAGTCACCGTTATGGCACCCACAAGGGAAAAAGAATAATATGACCCTTCGTTGTCATTTACCCAAGATTGAGATCTGCCTGCTACACTAAGCTCATGTTTCAGTTGGGACAACTGAGTTCCGGTGTTCATCTGTGGGGGAAGAGAGGTCAGGATACACCATTACATCATCATCATCCAGCAGTGGCTGCAACAACAACATAGACTGGGATATTGACAGCAGACACATAAACACAGGCAGTGAAATCCACTGACAACACTAGAGTAAACATTTCATTAGCTGCAATACGAATAAAAGCAAGGACATTTCTGGACATAGGCCAGCACTTCAAAGCCTAATTGGTTAATTTCAGTAATTTGTGGGAAAACTGTTCATCTAACACTGTTATCGTCTGTGAACAAGGCGTGGGATGATAACCGGTTTCAAAGTTTACCATGGTTTGGAAAAGTCACGGTTTTAAAACCGCCAAAGTATTCCGTCATACAGTTTCTAAAGGTATATATAAGTTTGTTTGTTTTTTTTTCACAACTATTTTATTTAGCTTTTTAAGGCAGTATTTCCAGCAGAAAATGAACCTCTATATCAAAAACTACCGGTCCAAAATATTTAAAATGTATATTTTTAATAAAATGTATTGTGTTCAATGTAAAAAAACTATATAACTATGGGTGTCTCAATCTGTTCAGTACAGTAGCAATTACAGTGACCTTGGTTCACTACACATTGGGACATGAGGTTGAACAAAATAAATATTTATGAATAATCAATAACTGATTTTTTTTTGTGACAGCCGACAAATCTATTTTTTATTGGTGTTTAACAAGAATTTATATAGTAGTATACAATATTAAATTCAATTGAATTCATCTTTATTTCTATAGTGCTTTTACAATGTAGATTGTGTCAAAGCAGCTTCACATAGAAGATTATAGTAAATTGAAACAGTGTCAGTCCAGTTTTCAGAGTTTAAATTCAGTTTAGTTCAGTGTGCTTTACTTTTCACTGCTGAAAGTCCAAACACTGAAGAGCAAATCCATCAGTGCGCAGCACCACAAGTCCCGAACCATGCAAGCCAGTGGCGACAGCGGCGAGGAACAAACTTCACCAATTGTCGAAAACAATACAACATAGGAATAATTAAAGACTGTCTTAGTTTTCTTATTTTCCCACTATCCCCTCAAAATAAAATTAATGAATTATAAACAAAAGAAATGGAAAAGTTTGCGTTAAGCAGTCAATATTTGCTCTTTCCAATTATTTCCTCTGTAGTAGATCTGATATTAACTGAACAGGGTAAGCCTTTGAAATAGTCTAAAACAGAATTCCAGGTCTTGTAAAAAGATTTGATAGATCCTGCAAGTAAACATCTTAACTTCTCAAGTTTTATGCAGCTAAAGATTTTTCGGATCCATGTCATGTGATGGAGGAATCACCTGTTTCCATTTGATAAGAATGGCTCGTCTAGCTAAAAGAGTAGAAAAAGCAATAACCTGGCGAGATGCAACAGTCAAGTGCACTTTCTCTGAAATACCAAAAAGGGCTGTCAAGGGGTTAGGGTCTAGATTTATGTTGATAGCTTTATTAAGTGTATCAAAACACTGGACCAGAAATTTGTCAATTGTGGGCAACTCCAGAACATATGTAGATGGTTAGCAGGAGACTGTTTACAGCGATGAAAGGCATCACTTCCATCTGGAATTTTTTTTTGCTAATTTGGCAGTGGTTAAATTAGCTCTATGGAGCACCTACGGAGGAGTGGACCATCTTTAAAATATCTTCCTATTGTTCTTCCGCAATATCAACACCAAGGTCATTTTCTCAAGATTCTTAGAGAGAAACCATAGGATTTACATTTAGTGTGGTTATTAAATTATAAGCTGCCGATATTAAATGTTTCTGGCCCATATCTAAACCGAAAAAAACAGTCAAGATGATGTTAAGGAGGGTGGTAGGAAAGTGGAGAAACAATTTCTTAACAAAGTGCCTGACCTGAAAGAAACTAAACAAATGACTGTTGGTCTAAGTATCTAAGTAAATTAGATAAATAGCTTTGTTGTTTCATAAATCTGCAACTATTAATCATTTTTATATTTTTGGTAGATTGTTCTGCCCCTGTCGAAATATGTTGAGATTGAGGTCAATTAAATAGACAGTTTCTTTTTTAAAAACCATCTATCCTTTGTTTTAATGTCTAGTGATTTGGTTCACGCGATTTGTGTTTCGTGCTTCAGAATTCTATTAAGGGAACATTAGGAATCTATGCTTCTTGTTTTTTGTGGTGCATAGTGTGACTTCTCAGGGCACAAATGTTTTAGTGCACTGGAAGAATTTAACGGTTGAGACAACCCTTAAAATGGCTGACACCCTGATTGGTGCTCTGATTACTAAACAAGATTGAGGCTTGATTGAGTCTGTCTGACCGACCATCAAATCAAAACGTTAGGACACTTATAAGAATGTTTAGTCTCAGGCCAGTCCCTAATCCTAAATCATGATTGGTCGCTAAGAGAGTTGCATCAGAGCTAACCAGTATGTAAATGGATGATCAAAGTTTCAATTAGGGCTACACAATATATTGTTTCAGCATCGATATCGCAATGTGTGTGTCACATCGCAGGATACACAATGTCGAGTTGGGATTATAATTATTTTGGAAAAATATACTGTGGACAGATGCCACAACCATAGGCGGTTTGCATGGCAGAAAAAGACACAGCATTCCAGGAGAAGAACCTGCTTCCTACTGTAAAATATGGTGGAGGGTCCATCATGCTGTGCATGTGTGGCAAGCACAGGTACTGGAAACCTTGTCAGAGCTAAAGGTGGCATTGATTCCACCCAGTATCAGCAGATTCTGAAGAACATTGTTCAGGAATCAGTCAAGAGGCTGAAGTTATGGCATGGTTGGATGTAGAGGTCTGCGCGGGACTAAATGTTTAGTCCCGTTCCCGCCAAGATTTAATCTGCACCCGACCGCTCCCGCTGTATATTCAGCTTTTATTCACCTGCTGCCCAACCCGACCCGACCGGACCGTTCCTGCTAAATTTAGATCTGATTTTCCAAAATCACGTCAAAATTGGGTACCATCAAAAGAGAGAGATAACAGATAAAAGTGTATGTTGTGCAAGGATTATAGGCTAAATGTCAGTTTTGTTTGCCCCTTTGTGATGAGACATGAGCGCTGCGTGATGTTCGTTGAGGTTTGTGGCTGGTGAGGCCCTGACTCTTTTAAAGTCAGATTTACAAACATATCCACTCAATATATTTGCCAACTACCGATTGTGTTTCATATATCATATTAGCATTATTTATATACACGTAGCAGGTACACATTGGGCCAAGGAAGAATGTAAAATGTATAACGATTAAACGTGTTCCAAAAAACACCTATAACAAGCAACACACAGCACCACTTGCACACAGCACTACAGCGGATGCTCTCTCTCTCTCTCTCTCTCTCTCTCTCTCTCTCTCTCTCTCTCTCTCTCTCTCTCTCTCTCTCTCTCTCTCTCTCTCTCTCTCTAGCACTATATTGTTAGACCACTTACACACAGCACTACAGCGGATGCACACTCTCTCTCTCTCTCTCTCTCTCTCTCTCTCTCTCTCTCTCTCTCTCTCTCTCTCTCTCTCTCTATAGCACTATATTGTTAGACCACCCGCTTCCGTTCAAATTACACTGACTGCTTTCGTGTTTTATTCAGAAATTTATTCCCGTGCCACAAGAAATCTGGTCAGGTCCCGAGGCTCCCTTGGGAATGCAGACCTCTAGTTGGATGTTTTAGCAGGACAATGACCCAAGGCACAGTTCCAGATCTACCAATGCTCAGACACGATACAATGTTCTAGAATGGCCATCCCAGTCTCCAGATGTGAACATTATTGAAAATCTATGGATTGGTTTGAAAAGAACAAGAACTTATCCTTGACTTAAGAACAAGGGACTTATCATTGACTATAAGAAGCGTCTACAGGCTGATATTTTAGCAAAAGGTGGCTGTACAAAAGGTTGATGATTATTTTGTTGGGATGCCCAAATTTTTGCACCTGTTTTTGTTATGACTTAAATTGCATTGTATCTGTTGATTTAAATAAATGTTATGTCAGAACTGAAATGTTGCTTTTCCTTTTGGGTATACAATATATCCAAATGAAATTGCTGATTTGAAAGGCGAGCAGGCTATGGCTTGCAATGATGAAAATTATCAGGGGCGCCCAAACTTTTGCATAAAACTGTATAGCAGTAAAACAAAATATCGCAATGTTAGATTTTTCCAATATCACGCAGCACTAGTTTCCATGTATCCAACCGCCTTTTGGTCATCATTTCCCATCATCTCTTGAATCATAAAATCCAATGAAGAGTTTTGCTACATTTCTGTGGCATCATTCTCTAAGTGGCCCAGTGTGAATCTCTGCATATTTATGATTCATACGATCCAACACGTTGACTCACAGTGGCTTGCGACGAGGATTTACGGCAAGAAAATATATGTTATTATCTCTAATGAGAGAGATCAAAGGAGCACCAACCGAGCTGGATGAATCAAGGACAATGCTCTTAAATCAAAATGCCTTCGCCTCGCTCTCTCTTGCGTTTCATTTCTTCCGGCGGTGAGCTCATTCTTTGAGCATCTCAGAATGTCATCTCTCCCTCTTTCTTCCGTTATCGCACTGTCATTATCTGCCAAGAGTTGGGCTTTCCATATTGGGTCAGGCCACAGCGTCGCTCAGTCAGTCCATGGCTGCCGCGGGCCGCCTGTCTGTTCAGATAGTGTATCAGTAATCTCCAGCTCTGAGCAGCCTGTGTGTGTGAAGCGGTAAGGATTCCCCTGGGCATCGGAGCCGTTCAGGAACACTGCAACAGCCATGAAGGTGTATTAATAGACTGAGATGGTGAAGCAGAGTGTCCTTGACTACGCTTGAGTGACTGTCTGATGGACTTTCTGCTGTACGAGGACCTTAAAGTACAAATTATATCAAAATTAACCATATGATTTTGTTAGCTCACGTTGCTAGTTTTATGGTGCATGTCATTACGAAAACAAAAAGTTTGCCCTTCTTTGATTAAAATCTGAAAAGGCACTTCCTGTTTGTTTTTAGTTAAATTCCTTGATAACATCAGTCTGAGGTATTGGGTGCTAACATAACCATGCCCCTCCAACTGTCAGTTTTGACAATAAACAGAAATGGTGAGGTGGAGGTGTCTGATATGGCCCGTTTCCACTGAGTGGTACAGTACAGCACAGGTCACCTTTATCAGGCTTGCATTTCCAATGCCAAAAAGGTACCCGGTGGGCATGGTGTACGACAGAAAGTGTTAGATAATGTAATTTTTACTCAAGGAAATGTCACAGTAAAGCCGTACGGGTCATTCACATGTCATATGAGAAGCACTTCTCACAGATGCTTTATACACTTGTGTATAAATGTTCATTACTAACCTTTCTATAAACATGATTTGATTATAACTTCAGATCAATGATGTGCAAAATAGCCAACTGTAATGTCTGCGATTATATAAACCCTTACAGTCTCTGATATTTTATCAATTACAAAAAAGCTACACACAGAGCATACATTTAGTCCTTATTTGGGTTGGAAAACAGCACATAACATATAGCCTACAGTCAGTTAATTTGTGTCATTCTGAGTTCACAGTAGTCCAAAAGTGTAATGTCTCAGCTGTGTTTTTAAAAATGGCGATTCCTTTGTTTTCATTCTCCTGCTTCTGCGAGTGACATATCTCTGTAAAACAATAGCGTTCAGTTGCACGTCAAGCTCTGCCTTTTGGTACCTTTTTTTCATGGTAGGTACCCTTTGCAAAGGGTAACCAAAAAGTGGTACGGTACGGTTTGCTTTTAGGTACCTTTTGACAGTGGAAATGGCCATAAAAGCGCACCGAACCATACCGTACCACTCAGTGGAAATGGGCCATTAGGTTGTAATAACTCTTTTAAAACCAACTTCCTGATCTTTCTGATTGAAATGCTTATTTTAATACGTCCAATCTGCTCGCAGAACAAAAAACAAGCCACACCCACTGTTTTCTTGTTTAACCCGTGTGTGCTGTTGGGGATGTTTTCATCTGGGGTGTTTTTCTTTCTTAATTTAGCCATACTTTCTCTGAGTTTCAGCTAGAGGAAAGATTGTGACCAGGTTGTTAGACTGTAGGTTATGTGAGAAAAAAATCATTAAGTGCATGAATATTTTAACTGCCTGCATTTAATTCATAAATGATGTCACTTATTTGGTGAAAAACACTCAAAATGACGTATTTTCAATATAAAAAGTGATTGTGGACTGGATTTTTTCTTACCTTTTATGACAGTCTTGGACATGGGAAAAAAACATTGCCTTTGCATTTTTTTAAATTCATTTTCATTTTTTTTCTTGACATTTGGTGGCTGTTTTTTCCCCCTTGACTTCCATTATAACCACATTTTTTGATCACAAAACCATGACATCATATGATCATGCATTTTTGATTGTTGGTGGTTTTCCGTGTTGGGAAGAGGTAAAATTGGTCATTTTTACTGTTGATCATCAGTTGGCACCATTAACCCTTTAGACCTGTGCAAGAAAAAGCTCAGTTTCTGGATTTTATATGAGTATGACAGCTAATTAAAGTGTGTGTATGTGTGTCTTTAAGAGTGTGAGAGTGACCTTTACGCACTTACCTTGTTGTGTCTGAGAAAATCAAAATATGCATCTTAGCTCTCAGATGGAGTAAACAAAAACAAAAACTGTGTATTTATGCACCATCAAATGTGTTTATAATGGAAGTTAATGGGGCAAAAACAGCCACCAACAGTTAATTAGGGAGAAAAATTGAAAAATTTAACAATGTTTCAAACCCTATGTTGTTACTAATCGTTCACATGTCCAAGACTATGATAAAAGGAAAAAAAAACCCAGTCCACAATTACTTTTTATATTAAAATATGTAATTTTGTGTGGTTTTTTTTTTCATCAAATCAGTGAAATCATTTGTGAACTTGGCAGTGAAAGAGTTAAAAACATGTAATTAAAAAAAAATAATAATAATAATATATATATATATATATATATATATATATATATATATATATATATATATATATATATATATATATATCTATATATAGATCTATATCTATATATATATCTATATATATATATGATGCATTTTTACAGCAGTTTAATTCAGTGGATGTTTTCATCCCGAACATACCAAAAGGCTAGTAAATTTGAACAGTGCACAAGGACTAGTATTACATTTCTCTAGGAACCGTGTCACAATACGGAAAAAAAAATGGACTTTAAGTGGACTTTAAGAGTAAACACGCACATATGTTGAGCGTCTACGAGCATTCCGTTTTTTCCGGGAGTCTCCCATATTTCAGACCCATCTACGCCACTCTCCCGTTTTGTTATTTCTCCCCGAAAAATACATGAAGGTATGATGATAATTGGCTGATGTTCAACTCCCATCGATCATTTGGAAATTTTAGTGGCCAAACTTGAGCTTGGGTCAACTGGAGTTGTAGAATGTTATGAGCGTCAGAGTTTAGGTAAGCCTGACTTGTTTGCAGATGGACCCTAAGCCTCATTGCACTCATCGGACATGGCTGACCCCAAGCCTACTCATGGGAGCATGACGGCACAGATCACGGATAAAAGCTATTGATTCTCCATCGGTTGAATCACACACATTGTTTCGGGGATGTGTCTGAGTGTGTAATGAAGGAAAACATCGATAATGCTGTGAAATTTAACTCTGTCTGATGTTTTAGAGTGTTTGGTGTAAACAGGAAACATTATGTGGCTGTTATTCCAGTAAATGTATGAAGTTCTTAGACATTTTTCTTGAGGTAAAGTGTCCAAAAAAATTACTTATTTAGAATTGTTCATTATGACATAAAACACACTTGATGGATGGATGGATAGTAATATATAGCTTAACAAAAACAAGTCAGACACTGCTAATCAGAAGCCTTAACTTATCATCAGCAGACATTTTAGCAGTTAAGTACTGGAAATTGGGTCAAACAACAAGACAATTCCAAGAAAAAATCCCAGCTGAAAAAGAAAACCTAAAATAATCAATGTGCTGCAATAGTCCAGTCAAAGTCCAGAGCTCATCCTGATTGAAAGACTGTGGTGAGAGATGTGCAAGAAAACTCCAAAACTCCACCCGAATAATCTGAGAGACTGTTAAACTCATACAGAAAATGATTACATTACACAGTGAGTGATGAAAGTGGATCTACCCATGGCTTTCCTATCATGGCTTTATTTTTGTCAAATTAATAATGACACAGTGTGAGATGCCATTTGATGATGTTCATCTGAGTTTATCTTCTGAATTTTAAGACCATATAGTTTTGTTTTATTATGTAGATATGGAAAACCACAAGATTCAATAGAATAGAATGTAGATAGGCAGATAGATGGATAGATTCATTATTACTATATTTAATCCCTTGAAAGAACACTTCTTTTCCAAAATGCATTTTCTGAGTTAAACTTCAGTGTGCTTGTAGGAAACAGAAACAGCATGTGGCTTCATTTTAAGCTTCGAGGAAGCAATATTCAGCTTAAATGAACATGCTTGCTGGAGAATACAATCTGAAATGACCACTGACATCCTGTGTTTTCCCATGGCTTGTTTACCAGTTAGTTTGTTTTAAGGTGCCACATTTTTTATTAAACGGAAAGTTTACCTCGAAATAAACAGTATGCAATTATTTCCTTGCCTTTTCACTGGTCTAATCCTGCGTCGCTTTCTTTCTTCAGTGAAATGCTAGAAGGTTCCAAACAATATTGCCATTGTATGGACTAGGCTTATAATGATATCAAATTTTCTTGTGATTGTTTGCTGAAGCTTTTATTACAGTGTATGTTATTACCACATTATTGACCTAAGCTGCAAAAATTTACTTTTAACAGGTAAAATAACAAAATTACTTCCTGTATTGCTTTACTACCTGACAAAAGTCGTATCGCCTATCCAAGTTTTAGGAACGACAAATAATAGCTGGACTTCTAGTTGATCATTTGGTATTAGAAGTGGCTTATATGAAAGGCAAAGGCCTCTAGATTATGCTTATGTTACCAAAATAAAATATGATCATGCCTTAATTTTGAAATCTTTAATTAGGACAGTAAAGTCTGACTTTGCTTAGACAAAAGTCTTGTCACTTAACAGAAATAATGTACAGTATAGAATATAAAGTCATGGTGCAGTGGAAAAACAATTAATATTGTGTATGACTCCCATCAGCTTGGAGAACTGCATCCATGCATCTCTGCAAAGAAAGCGTTCTTGCAGTTCATCAAGATTCATCTTCAATGCCTCCTCCATCTTACCCCAGACATGCTCAATAATGATCATTTCTGGTGCCTGGGCTGGCCAATCCTGCAGCACCTTGACCTTTTTTGCTTTCTGGAACTTTGATGGGGAGGCTGAAGTATGAGAAGAAGCTCTATCCTGCTGAAGAAATTGCCCTCTCCTGTGGTTTGTAATGAAATGGGCAGCACAAATGTCTTGATACCTCAGGCTGTTGATGTTGCCATCCACTCTGCAGATCTTTTGCATGCCCCACACTGAATGTAACCCCAAACTATGATTTTTCCTTCATCAAACTTGACTAATTTTTGTGAGAATCTGGGTCCATGCGGGTTCCAATAGGTCTTCTGCAGTATTTGTGATGATTGGGATGAAGTTCAACAGATGATTTATGCGAAAAATCTACCTTCTGCATCTTTTCCAAATGATCAACTAGAGGTCAAGTTATTATTTCTTGCTTTTACAACTGGGATCGACGACAAGACTTTTGTCAGGTAGTGGACATGTTCAGAGTAAATAAATGTTTTAACCAAATTGAATTACAAAAGGATTATAAAGTACAATTTGTAACACTTTACAATAAAGTATCATTGTAAATGCTAATGGATTGAAATTGGATGAAAATGAAAAGCAGTCAGGTGAGTTAAAAAAGCGAGATTTATTACAATTATTATGTTTTTACTTAAATACAACTGAATTTAATTAGTTATTATTCCGTTTATTAAAACAATTGAGTTTGCCTCAACAGGTGAGTGGGTTTGACAAACCACCAGTAGAAATTACACTCTTTCATCTCCCTGACACTTTAACTAACACTTGCACCAATTTTGCACATTTGCACCACTCACTCCTTATCTCCAAAAAAATCCCTGCATTTAGGAAGTGTGCCTCACACAGGTGAGTGGGCTTGACCAACCACCTGTAGAAACACTCTGCTCTCTATTTGAAAAAGCCACCTAACTCTAGCACTTAATTTTCTGAGCACTAACAGTCCCTTTAGTATTATCTTTTCCGATGTGTATTGTTGATTCACTGAATGCCTACTTAATTGTAAGTCGGTTTGGACAAACGTGCCTGCTAACTAATTGTAAATTATGACTTTATTACATTCTTAGCATATTATTGCGCATTAACATCACCTAAGATTAATAAAAGCTTTTGTACTTTTTATTGTGAGTTTCGCTTAATTAACTAATGTTAACTATTGGAGCCTTAATGCACAGAGTTACCGTACAGTAGCCCTATAAACAGACAGTATTTTCAGCTGTAGTCCAGATTAACATATGAATATGTTCATGTTTGAACTATTAAGCTAACCAAATAATTCTCCGATAGCTGTTATGAACACCACTGCAAATACAATGTGAATATTCAAAATCAAACAAGAAGTGCTCAGGGGTAGCTTAAATAATGTCTCGGTGCTCTTTCAGTAAAGGATTCATCAGAATAAATAGTTAAAGTCAGTTCATGGCACTCGGGGAAAAAAGCCTTTATTGAAATGGCTTTTCCTTAAAACTGCACAATTTTAAGGAGTAGCCATGTCAATAAAGGCTTTTTAATATTTTTCCATGTTTTTCAAGAGCCTTGGGCTGATTTCTGCTGTTTACAATGTGAATATAAGCACTATATAATTATAAATCATATATTATTATAGATTGTATTTTAAAGTGCCACCATAACAATATTATGCATGTCCATTATCACGATATATTGAAGACTGCCTTATGTACAAAATAATCTTTAGTGTTTTGACAGACGAAAGATTGCCATACCATGTTGGAATGGCATCAAGGTGTATAAATAAAGACAAAATATAAATTTTTAGGAATTAGGAATGAATTCACAATATGCTGCATCTTCCAATGTAGCATGTGCAAGTGCATGTAGCAGCACAGCTCAAAGCTCAACGTGGCCTTATGCCACAAGAACAATCTTCCTGTCATGACTGTGAGCTTAGCCTGAGATCACTGTGAGCGTGATTACATGGCCATCAGAACTGCTGCCAAACTCCACTACGTCCTTTGGGAAATACAGGCCTGGAGCACACTAACACTCTTTCCATACGGTTTCACCCTCATCGACAGCTCCAGCACTCTGTGAGATGACAGACTGAAAGAGGATTGCAGTTCCCTGACTGAGCGCCATGGTAGGACACGACCATCTGACATACTGGAACCTTAATTCATTAGATATTGTTAACAGCTTGATATTGTTATTTAAAGGGATATTTCGCACAAAAATAAAGATGTATTCACAATTTACTCTCCCTCAAGTGGTTTCAGTTTACTTTCTTCTGTTGTAAACAAATGGTATTTGAAAGAAAACTCAAAACCTGTAACCATTGACTTCCATAGAAAAACAAATGCTTCACTGTAAAATCCAAAAAGTTAAGGTAACTCAAACTATTTGATGAAACCGATTGCAACAAACCAATTAAGTTCAAAAACGAATCCTAATGAGTACTGTGAACTTAATCCATTTGAGTAAATGAAGCAATTTGAGCACAGTAAAGCCTAATAAATAAAGAGAGCTCAATCCAACTGAGTACTGTAAACCCCAATAAGTTAAGGCTACTCAAACTGTTTGAGAAAACCGATTGCTACAAACCATTTGAGTTAAAAAAACTAATCTATATGAGTACTGTGAACTTACTCCATTTAAGTTATGAGGTATTTAATTAACTCATTACCTTCATCACTGAGTTAAACTCTTTTTGAATGAGTAGATTTGACTTTCAGTAAATTTAGTTAATTAACTACACTCCTTTCATTTGATAAAGTTGACTGTTGGGTTTTACAGTGTATGGAAGTCAGTGTTTACAGGTTTTCAATATTTTTTCTTTTGTTTTTAACAGAAGAAAGACTCTCAAAGGCTTTGAAACCAGTAAAAGATGAGTAAATAATGACTTTTTTGGGTGATCTGTCTCTTTAATACTGCATAGGGGATATTTTTAAACATGACTCTTCTTTTTATCCTCATTCGATGGATAGTATTTGTGCCATTTTGTTTATTAGATGCAAACATGAAGTGTTGTTTATTAGTAGCCCGATCTCTCGGTGCATTGCTGTGTGTGTAGGCCTCAAAATCAGTTTTTGTGGCGCACTTGTTCTCCTCTTTGTATTGCAGTCAAATGACGACAGAAATCCATATCTACATGTTCTTCCACCATTTATTAGTTCACCAAATACAGTGAAAATGGTATTTTAATATGCAATGATTCATTCTTAGAATGTCATGACATTTTTTGTTGCTTTTTTGCTTAATAAAACGATGTTCCATTATTGAAAAGTATTAAGGTTTCATGCACAACAAACCATAGTCAGTTTCTTTAGAATAATGGTACAAAACAAAGCAAAAAAATAAATAAAATCAACCAAAAAAGAAAAACGTAATGTCCAAAAACCTGTCAAATAACAACAAGTTATTTGAAGATATCCGTAAACAGTGCAGTAGATTTCTAATATCGCCATTGTTCTAACAAATTCATCAACAAAGCTCAAGTCACAGTTTACGATTTCCATATAACAGTAGTTCAACACGGATGTGTGTGTGTGTGCAAAAAACCCAAGAAACATTCATTCATCAAGTCCTTTTTTTCTCAATTAAAATAAAAAACTCCCAACCAAACCGTATTATCCTCTTGTCCCTGTCTAAAGATTGTTCTCTGAAATATAAACATCATTGTTGATGAATCTTTAAGACGACATACTAGCATATCATTTTAAATAACAAATATTTAGATATAAAAATACAAATATGACTTTTTTTTTTTTTCAAAAAGAAGCGTGCCTGGGTAAGATTCATGGTGGCACCTCTGTTGGCACCGGAGTGAAAGTTCATGCAAAGAGATGGACACGACCAAACAAATGTGAGGAGCTGATGAAAAAATAAAATAAATAAAAATCAATCAATTTCTGAATATAAAAACCTAAAATGCTCGGAAGAAACCAAGACGCATTCATGTTAGGTTAATTACACGATGTGGTAATGCACAATGTTCCTCTGTGCTTGTACTGATGATGTGAATCCGTGGCGCAGGTGCGCAAATCAGCTGCAGTGAAGGGCAAAACAATAGCTCACCAAACGACTATATGCTTCAACACCTGTGGGCGTGTGTGTATGATAATATTCTCAATTTGTGTCAAAGAACATGATGCAAAATAGCGAAAGAAAATATTCACATTGCACCATCCGTACATATAGTTCGTTTATCATCATGTCTTTGTGTGTGTGGAGTCTAAAATGTCTCTAAAAGCAGCAGTCGGATTGAAGTCGACGCTCAAGGCAGATCCGTGTGCGTGTATTTGTGTGTGTGTGTGTGTCAAGGGGAAGGTCTTTGAGCTAAGATACTGTACAGCTATAGTAACAGAGCTTAAGATGCGGTTCAGTCTTCGGTTGAACTTCTTGTTGCTTACAGCGCTTTTGGAAGATGATGGTCGTGGAATAATAATGACAAGTCCATCCATCTTTATTCACAGAGCCGCAGCGCGCGCAGCCTCAACATCTCCGACATCTTCCTCAAAGCTTTCATTCGGCTGTCGTTTCGTTTATATTGGAGAATTGCCAGCAAACCCCAAAGGAAGTTCCGTCTCCCCCTTCTTTAATTCTCGTTTTCCCTTTTTGTTTAGTCTCCTCTTGGTTCGAGCGTCGTGCCACCGTCCCTCCATCTCTTTGCAATCTTCTTCACATGCACAACCGACAAGTGCTTCGAATCGGTGATAAAAAATTGAAATGTCTGCAAGGCATCGCGCGGGTTTAAACGCCCGGTGATGATTTGTCGGTCATGCCTTTCAGCACCTCATCTATTCGGTCGTCCTCGATGACCACTGTAAAGAAGACAGACAGCTGATGTCAAGACCTCGCACCATGTGCGCATTTGTGTGTTTTAAAACTGCGCAACTGGCGTCACGAATGAATTCAAGTGTTTCAGAGCAGCAATTTATCCTACATTCAATGCTATTGAATATTACTGACATAACTGAAGAAGACTGATTGCCATCAGTACAGTAAAATGGCTTGATTTGGAGATTTGACACCAAACGTTTACCATACATTTTAATTAATAAATAATTCATGTTTAAAATAAAATTGTCATTGATTCGCATTTACTTTTTTCCAAAGCTTGGTTTCTATAGTTAAATACTATAGACTGACGATTTACTTTTATTCCATCATAAATGTAAAGCGGTTTGGGCTTATTATATATGTAACAACATCACATAACAACCCAAACAAATAGCCAATTATGGACTGACAGGAGTGTCACTTATAATGCCTATTTTTCCAAGTGAATGCAGATCGAGGCTGTCATTCTGGCTGCGTCTCTTTTTGTTTTGCGCTTAAAAGAGTGCGTAAATGACTATTTCTTTTACTTATATTTGTATATATTTCATTTGGATAACGTACCTCTCTTCGCCCTGCCGATCTGTCCAAGTTTTGGAGGTCTTTTCGCCTGCGAAGCTCCGAAGAACGAGTTGGTGTCCTGCAGCCCGCAGCTGAAGGACATCTGACTGACATCGGTGTCCGCTCCGTATCCGCTCATTTTCCCCTCTCCGTAGGGCAGGACCTCGGACATGGCTGCTGTGAAAGGCGGGCTAAAGAAGGCGGTAAAGAACTAGTGCAGGTAGAGAGACAGCTACGGTGGATATGGCAACTATCCCCGCAAAAACAAGTGCACTTCTTTATTTAAGTCGAAGGTAGATTTCCCCGCGCGTAAATGTCAGACTCCTCGCACCGCCAACTTCCAAGAGGACTGGAGTGCTCGGTGCAGAATGAGAAACACAGAGAGAGTTAGCGGGAGAGTGCGACTACATCAGTGGTCGGCGAAGTCTGCTGTAAGATACGGGAGATCCCGCGATCATAAAGGAAACCCGGGCGGAACAGTGAAGTCATCCATCCGGGCGTGTGTGTGTTTAGGAGAGAGAGAGGGACGGGGTGGACTACAAGAGGTGCAAGGGTGGCCCCATCAGGCGAACGCTGAAAATGGCGAGAGGAAACACTGAATGCGCACTCAACACTCTTCTTTGTGAAGCACAGTGTTGTTTACAGGAACATTTGGTAAGGTAGAAGTTGTTTATGGACTCTATCGACAACTTGTGAGCTTATTCGCTCTGCTTTCAGTCAGTGTCAGTTTTGCGTTATGCTGCATATAACACAGGAAGTTTTAGTCTTGTAGATGCCTATTTTTTATGGTTTCTATATAACCAAATGTATAAAATATAACAAATAAAGTTTGAATGTTATTTTGAATATATTTAGCTTCTATTAACTGATATTACAAATGAAAATGTACACTGTAAAAAAAAAGTTGACTCAACTTAATATTTTAAGGCAACCATCTTCAGGACATTTTGAGTTTACTTAATCTAGTCCAGTGCAACTCAAAAAAGCTCTAGAGCAAGTTGCCTTATACAATTTTGAGTTGAGTCAACTACAGTGTAGGTCAATGTAGCCTATACTCTATGTCAGAGATGCCCAAAGTTGGCCCATTATAACCTTTGATTTGGACCACCATCCCATCTGAGAAATGCCTTTAACACAGATCGTCATTGCTAATTTAACGTAACTTTCTTTTGTTTGTTTGTTTTATTGCTGAGCTGCAAAAAAGCAAACTGAAATTAAATATTTCAATTAAACTTGTTGTAAATCTATGGCCTAAGTGTTTATATGACATTTCGAATCTTGGTATATAGCCTAATATTTTTGTGTTATTTATAGTAATTATTAAACTATAAATATTTCTGGTGTTGCAGTGGGTAGCACGATTGCCTAACAGCAGGAAGGTCGCTGGTTCGAGCCTCGGCTAGGTCAGTTGGTATTTCTTTATTGAGTTTGCATGTTCTCCCTGTGTTAGCGTGGGTTTCCTCCGGGTGCTCCGGTTTACCCCATTAGTCCAAAGACATGTGGTATAGGTAAATTGGGTAAGCTAAATTGGCTGTAGTGTATGAGTGTAAGGGTTTTTCACAGTGATGGGCTGCAGCTGGAAGGGCATCCGCTGTGTAAAACATATGCTGGAAAAGTTGGCGGTTCATTCCACTGTGGTGACCCCAGATTAATAAAGGGACTAAGCTGAAAAGAAAATAAATTAATGAAATAATAAATACGTCTATAACATATTAGCCATTAATTTCTCAAACTCTAAATATTTGGGGAAAATGTTTGTATATTAATAGGCTATGCTATAAAATATTTATGCTACAGGCCTATTTATTTCATACTTATAATCTGAAAACATGAAATATTTTATACTGACATTGTAATTTTTCTAAAAAATGTATCTAAATGAGAAAATTCTTATTTGAAAATTTGAAGGCGAGTTATTAGTTTCTAAAATAAAACAACAATATCATAAGATGTCTTTAACGTAGATATAAAGTACAACTTTACAAGTGTTCAAAACTCTTCCTTAAGGAACATTATTTGTTCTACCGTCAACCTTTTTTTTCTGAGAGTGTAGCTACATGTGAATAAACATTTATAAGCAAGTACAGTTTATTCCATTGCTATTTTAGACTTTGTTTTACTATCCAGAGCTGTGTTTACCTTGTTTAGCGGCTGCAGTGTTCAAATTCAGGGAACTGTTTTGACGGTAATAGCCAACGCCTGGTTCCCAGTAAGTGGAAGTTGCGCAGAATCTGGAAATGTTTTTGTTACTGTTGTTTTTGTTCGTTCAGCCTGATTAGGTTCACCCACCGTATACCGGGGAAAATGTCACCGTAAAACGACGACAATGCCGCAGCTGTGCAGGCGTCATCAGCGCACGTCACGTCTAGCGTCGCGCGCCCTCGGTCTCCAGATGCCGGAAGCTGTTCGTCACAGCGACACACACCTGTTGCCTTTTCGTTTGAATAGGTATGTTTTTTTATGACGACTGGTGGTGATGCACCTGCACGACATAACATCTTTCTCTCTATATCTAAGAGACGTATTTCAGCACCATGGACAGAGCTCACCATGCTGAAAACAACAAAACAGGACAATAGTAACCATCACAGAAGGTTAGTATGATTTCAACTACTACATCTACATATGTGACCCTGGACCACAAAACTAGTCATATATGCCAGTTTTTGAAAACGGAAAGATAAACATGATCTGAACGCTGAATAAATAAGCTTTCTTTTGTAATTCGGTTTGTTAAGAAAGCTGTAAGGAAAATATTTGGCTGAGATGGAATCATTCATTCACTCATTTTCTTTTCTGCTTAGTCCCTGTATTACAATGGCTATGACAGTTTGTTCAATACATTTAACAAGTTTCCTTAACTCTTAACACGGTTAGCACAACATCCATCTTTGAGTGCTATACAATTAACACATTTCTTGTTGCTTTGACACAAAATGCATCCAGTTAACACCAATTTAAATAGCTTGAACTTCTTTGACACACTCAACCAAGACAAAAACAATGTAATTTTACAGTCAAATTTACAAATGCTTTCACACAGTTTGTCAGAACAGATAACATCATGTTCTAAACACAACTTATATAGGATAAAGTTAAAGTGAACAGCTGTTCATATTGTGAATTTAAACACAAATGTACTCCATTGCCAATGAGAAACAGCTTATTGCAGTTATGTATATGCTGTATATATATATATCACAGCTGATTCCCATCTACAAACTAAACTCATGTGTTGAGATTTTTCCAGTCACATGCTCATATGTTCTAAAAGAGGACTCTTGAGGTTTTTGAAAGGCACTGTGAGCGCATCAAAAACTCCATCTCCAACACGTCCAGGTAAGGTTTTGCAATACAGTCATTACTGTACTATACTCAGTGCGTTTTGCAGTAAAGTACTCCATAAACCTGAGTTCATTAGTACATACAGTAGATATACAGTACAGTACAGCATTTACATACTGTGTCTAATTACTTTCAGAGAGTCATGGAGTTGGAGGCCAATCAAGTCCCACATGAAATTATCTATGTTGAAGAGGCTGGCTTCAACTTGGTGAAAAGGCATCGCCGTGGGAGAAACATAATAGGCCAAAGGGCCTGAGCCAGAGAAGAAGAAGCCTGGCAAATGCAGAAGATCGGGCAGAATCGAACATTACTTAGGTTTTTTTTTCGAGGTTACTTTTTCTGTGCATCTTGCAGTGATGTCCTTTTGCAAATAAAGTCTGTACTGCAGCAATTCTGTGTCTGTATTTTATTTTTTTTACATAAACTGTACATTTTATGAAGCTACTCTGAGATGGTCGTTCATTTTTGTATTGAATTTCTGAAGCAAAAGAAACAAAATGCATGCATTTACTAAACCCAACAATACAAAAATGTAAAGAGCCTTGAGATATAAGGGCAGACCTGACACATAAAATAATGCAGTTTCTGTAATGTCAGCTGATGATAGTGTTTCTTTGTCAATGTGTTCTGATTGACTAAATGTTCCTGTTGGAAGAGAACATGTGTTAGAGTTTTAAATAATGATTTGATTTTGAAACATGTTTGCAGTGTTTTGTTAGACGTGGTGTATTGTGTTTGTTTATTATTGTATTTTGAACATCAGTTTTGAAGTTTAGATTGCAATGTGTGATTTTGAGAATGAAATTAACCATTTTGCCAATTGTGTGTTTTAGGCAGCCTGATCTCACGAGAAAACGTAAGTATTTTACGTTTTGTCAGTTTAGTGGCTAATTCGTACGATTTTTAAAAAGGAGGCGTGGCACCTAACCCCACCCCTAAACCCAACAGTCATTGTGGGATGAGCAAATCGTACTAAATTGTACGAATTAGATCGTACAAATTCATACGAACTGGCCACTAAATCAAAAAGTTACGAATTGCCGTGAGATTGTGTTGATTTTAGGTGTGTTGGTGCGATAAAAGTTTAGCAAACTTGTTAAATGTATTGAAAAAACTGTCATAGCCATTGTTAAAAACTATAATCTGGGGTCACCACAGTGGAATGAACCGCCAACTTATCCAGCATATGTTTTTACGCAGCGGATGCCCTTCCAGCTGTAACCCATCACTGGGAAACATCCAAACACACCCATTAACACTCATAACGTACGGACAATTTAGCTTACCCAATTCATCTATACCACATGTCTTTTGTGGGGGAAACTAGAGGAAACCCACACAAACACGGGGAGAACATGCAAACTCCACACAGAAATAACAACTCTTGTTGTGAGGCGATTGTGCTACCCACTGAGCCACCGTGCTGCCCTGGCTGAGGTACAACAATTTGAAAATCTGTAATCTGAGGGTTCAAATTAAATCTAAATATTAAGAAATGTTTCTTTAAAGTTGTCCAAATTAAGTTCCCAGTATATTTAAGTGACTTTAACTAATATGTATAACAATAATAACAAATTATTAATGTGTTACGATGTACTTATTGTGTAAATACTTGTTTTACATTGTACTTATGCTTGATAAGTACAATGCTTGTTAAATGCCATCACGTAATAACATGTATAATTACACTGTTGACCCATTCCTTTTACTTTAAACTATTCTTTACCCTACAGAAACCAACAAAGCTGTCCCTAAACATACCCATTTCCCACTTCAGTAGTGGTCAGAAGCAGTATTCAGGGTAACGCATTACAAGTAACGTGAGTTATGTAATAATATTACTTTTCTGAGTAAAGATTAAATTAAATAATATTTAATTTACATTTTAGTGTAATTAATTTGCTTTTAAAAAATAAATTGCTGAACTAAAATTAAAGTAGTCACAATGAATAACAGTCAATGAGAGAATAAGTTCATTATTTTGAAGGCATTGAAGAAAAGGAAAAGGGAATTTTAGTCTCAATGGACAGTGATTTATTAAGACAAATAGTACAAAAGTAGCAAACACATTGCTTGAAACTTTCATTTGTCTGTATATATGACATGTATAGCTCAGGGGTCAGGAAGTCTCCAGATAACATCCTACAAATGTTTTTAAAGGTAAATGAAGGTTATACAGTGTGTTGTTAACTCTTCTGTCATGTTCACCTCCTGCCCCTTACTTTAGTGTTCCTGGTCAAAATTGACCGGTCGGTTTTAATTGCTCTTTAATTAGCAGAACAAAAAAAACATTTTTCAAATCCAAATTTTTATTCAATATTCTTTAGCTGTGAACAATGTCTTAAAGTAGTGTTTAACATGGATTGATAGAGTTAGATGTAAAATAACTGCAGTGAAAATACAAATATTGAGTGAGTTGGGGTATAGTGTACAGTATATGAGGATGTTTTCTGTTACATCCCTGATGTTAAATGTCTAGGAGTGAGAGTAACAGTGAAAAGTTTTAAAAGATGGGTGTGGATCAGTCCCCTGCCTTCATGACAACACACCAAATTCAGTTAAAGAATTTAACAAAAGTGTAGAATGATAAAACAAAAACTGTGAAGCAAAAATAGGCTTCAGGTGGGGGAAAGGCCAAAACAACAAACAAGTACACTCTAGCTAGTTAGGGAGTACTAAACTGACAAAGTAAACAGAACAACTGAAATGTACACTAACTCCCTAACTAAACATAAACAGGAGAAAAGGGGTTTTAGAAATAAAATGGCGTCCACCTCTCTACGACTTCCAAATACAAAGTTAAGTTTCAAAAGCAGAGTTTAAGCGGTTTCAAATGCTTTTCAACAGATTTTACCTTCAATTAGTTAACAACGACAGTGACAATAATCTACAGGCGGGCGGGCGGGCAAGCAGATTAATTAACCTACTCTCCTCCACACCTAGCTGAGAAACAGGTAACAGAAAGAGAGAGGGAGAAAAGAAACCAAACACAACAATACAATCAAAACACCATGGAATGTAACATCTGTCTGATGGATGGATATAGTCTGGATACCCATTCATTTCCTATGGCGGTCACTTTTGACCGGGAACACCACAGGTGTAACAAGGTTGACTAAAACACTCAAAATGCAATGAAAGAGGTGATCATCACTTTTATATGTTCAGGTGCATAGTGTGGAGGATATCAAAAGGCCTTGAGGCAATCACAATATTTAAGAGCGTTTTAAGTTGTAAATCGGTCAGATTTGATCTGAACACGACAGTAAGGTTAATTGCAGAGCTCCTCTATTAAAAAAAGAAAGAAAAAAGACGTTCTAAAAGAGATCAAGACTCAGCCAAGTAATAAAAGTAATGTAACGCATTAGTTACCATAAAAAGTAACTAAGTAATGCAACTAGTTACTTTTTAGGTTACATTCAAAAGTAACTTTTCCCAACACTGATTAGAAGTGTTCTGCAATACATTATGAACACCGTAAGTACATGATATTTTTATTTTGATGTAAGTACTTTAATATAAAGCAACTTTAATATAACTTTAATATAAAGAGAGAACCTTATCAAAAATTAAGGTTTGATATACTTACGGAAAGAAATGTACTAAATTGACTCATGGAACATGAGCTGTACTCTATTTTCAAATGATTTTTGGCATAAAACAAACCAAAAAAAGATCATTTGACTCATACAATGCATTTTTGTATAACCCTGTATAAGTATAACCCTGCAACATGAGTCATTTGTGGTCCACGGTCACAAATACCTTAAAATTATTGTAAACCATCAATTGTGACCATCTAAAAAGTACATTTAGTGATTTCTTGTTTGTTTTGGGACATATTTTTTTATTTTTTTATTTAAACATGCCACAAATAAAATGTATATAGCATGGAGACCCACAGGGGCCATTATAGTTTCATTAAAACCAATATAATTTCAAAAGTAACCATTAAAATCATTACAAATTCTATGACAATTTCTATTGTTTTTAGTTTTTTTCACAAGGGCTCTGGGGCCAGAAAAAAACCTTTAAATGTGTACGTCATTCCTAAAATAAAAGCGCAAAACATGAAAAATAAACCTCTAGCCTATATTTTACTGTATCCCCTGCAGCACAACAGCTATCAGTGAGCGCAGGCTTTTTCTTGTGAATCAACTGGAGCATTAGATTGTTGGCATGGCAACAGTCCTCAAAAGACAGCCGTTCTCAAAGCTCATTTTCATATCTCCACTGTCCTCCTGAGCGAAAGGATTTTCATCGCCCGTGCCGCTCCGCTGCACAAGTAAATGAATGAATGACTGTAGGCCCATCCACCACAACAAATCATCAGAAAACCACCACAGAGGTCTGCTCTCTGAAATCAACCATCACCCGCAGGCCAACTAAGATATATAGGAGACTTTTTTTTCTTTAGTAGAATAGTTAAGAAGATTTAAAGATGAAACTGTGGTCTTTGAGGATTCATAAAATGTAAGTCAAAAATAAATATATTTAAAAGAAAATTAAAGGGATAGTACACACATAACGGAAAATACTGCGATCATCTACTCACACTTGTCACAAACCTGTTTGGATTTTTGTTTTCTGTTAAACACAAAAGAAGATATATTGAAAAATGTTGAAAGCCTGTAACCATTCACTTCCACAGTATTTGTTTTTCCTACTATAGAAGTCAGTGGGTACAGGTTTGTAACATTCTTCAAAATATTTTAATTAGATCAGAATATCAAAATTAGAGTTCATCAGAAAAAATTATCTCATAAAGGACTGGAACCACTTGAGGGTGCGTAAATAGTGAGTACATTTTTAATTTGAGTAAAAACTGTGTGTAATCCACAGTTTCAGCAAACAGTTCTCAGTATGTTCATGTCTGGAGCTCAAGTTCAGAAGGAAAGTGTTCTTGCAGGACTCCTAGAGTTCATCAAGATCCTTTGGCTTCATCTTCAATGCCTCTTCCTTTATCTTACCCCAGACATGCTCAATAATGTTCATGTCTGGTGACTGGGCTGGCCAATCTTGGAGCACCTTACCCTTCTTTGCTTTAAGGAACTTTGATGTGGAGGCTGAAGTATAAGAAGTATTTTCACAGACTTTCACAGTATTTGTTTTTTTCTACTGTAGAAGTCAGTGGTTACAGGTTTGTAACATTCTTCAAAATATCTTTTTTAGAGTTCATCAGAAAAAAATTATCTCATAAAGGTTTGGAAGCACTTGAGGGTGCGTAAATAGTGAGCAAATTTAAATTTTTGGGTGAATTATTCCTCAAGCATCAAACGTCCTGAGCATGTTCATGACAGTCTGGAGCTCAAGTTCACCAGTTCATTCCTAATTATTTACTTTTACCTTCAGACAGGTTTAGAAATTAAATGAAATGCAGAATTAAAAAAATCCCTGCAAACTGTATTGTCACAATCCTAAATGAATGTGTCAGTTTACGATATTACATTTAGATCTGCACACACTGCATCAGATTTCTTTTCTTTATTTTCCACATTTTAATCCTGAGTTGTTTAAACAAAAATTTAGGTCAAATTGGGACAAACCAAATGCTGGGCTAAATTATTAAAATACAATTATTAAACCAGTGGTTGAGCTGGTACATATTTTACCCAAATTTGTGTTGAAACAACTCTGTATTTTGTAGAGTGGTAAAGTGCTGAGAAACACATTTCTGTTGAGCTCATGAATACTGTAACCAGTTTAAGGCATTTAGATTAGTTTCGCCCGAGTTTTGCTGAGTTTTCATTAGGGCTGATTCTGAATTCTATGCATTAGCTAATTCTTCCACCACAAACAGTAAATATTATTCAGATATTCATTTCTCCACTTCAGTGACTTATTGTTTGCATAACTTGCACAGAGTGACGTCATGACCTTTTGTGTATATAGATTATTATGTGCCATTTTTATAATGTGCCAAACACAAATTTATATATGTATTTTTTTAAATCAACATTTTTACCCTGTTTTTACTCTTTTATTTTTATTATTTTTACTTTTTTAGTTGTTGTTTTTTTCAAGTTCATTGCAGACTATGTGTTGCTTTCTAAAATGCATATTTAGACAGCATTAAAGCAATCAGCAAACTAAAGTCTTCTTTAGCAAAACCATTTCTTGGCAAATTATAATGAATATGAAATATACATTTAAATTACTAATTAAAATATACAAATTAAATATACATTTAAAGACAGAATTATTAGCAGTTATTTTATCTGTGCAATTTGAATTCTTTTACAAACATTTCCCAATTGCTATTTAATTGGGGAAAGATTTTTTTTCAACACATTTTAAAACACAAGAATTTTAATAAAAAAATTAATTATGCCTTTGAAATTATGACAATACATTATATTATTCTAGTTATTTTGTACAACAGTAGTATTCATCTTAAAATGCAATTTAAAGCATAACCTAAATTATCAAGACATTGGACAACAATGGTTTGTTCTGTAGCCAATGGAGAAAAAAATCATCATAATGGGGCAAATATTTTTGACCTTTTTAAACATAATTTTAAAAATATGTAAATAAAAGGTAACACTTTATTTTGATGGTCCGTTTGAGTATTAGTAGACTGTCTGCTTAATAGCTGTTGATACTGCTGCTAAACCGACATTTAACTGTCTATAAGTAACTTTGCAAGTAAGTTGTCAACTTACACTAACCCTAACCCCAACCTAACAGTCTACTTATAATCTAATGAGAATTAGTTGGCATGTAGATGCAATGTAACTTAAATTCAACAAATAGACCATCAAAATAAAGTGTGACCAAATAAAATTAAACATCATTTGGGAAATGTTTGAAAAATAATAAAAATTTATTAGAGGGCTAATAATTTTGTTTTCAACAGTATTATCAGCATATTTATTCTGGCCTCGTCCAGCTTGTTCTCTACAACCTCTTGCATGACGTGAGTATAAACCCAGAGTTTACAGCAATGATTGTATGTATATAACTCTTTGCCTTTTCTTTGTCTTTCTTACTCTTTCTTGCGTGTCCTTGTCTCTGTCTCAGCTTTTGTGTGTGGAAGTGTCCTTTGGGAGAAGTGTTTGCGGTCACAGTGGACTCTGCTGACTCATGCTCTGTAATTGCTGACTCATTCTCTCTCCAGCAGGAAAAAAAAAAACACCAAATCACAAAAAACCTGAGTCTAACAAAAAACAGAGAGCAAACATGAGCTAAAATTGCACAGTTTTGTGCAGATGTATGGGAGAATGGTAACAGAATATATCACCTTCTTGTCAGCTGATATGGTCAGCAAACATCTGGTTAAGAATTGTTTTATTTTTTATTATTATTTCTATTTATTTGGTTGGTTAGTTTGTTCATATCTAATTGACTTTTTCCAACAGTGTTTTTATATATTATATATATAATATTATATTTCCTATATTTTTTTTCTTCTAGAAAAAGTCTTATTTGTTTTATTTCAGCTAGAATAAAAGCAGTTTTTACATTTTTTTAACCATTTTAGTCAATATTATTAGTCCCCTTAAGCAATATTTTTTTCTATTGTCTACAGAACAGCAGATAAACAGCAGTCAGTGATAGAGACAGACACGGATGAAGCTGAAATAAGGTCATTAGTCAAAAATACCAAGTAAGTTTATTTGATGTATTTGGAGTCTGTTCAAGCCTTTCTGAAATGACGAGTCTCACACAAATACGTTTGCAGTAGACACACACACACATATGCGCGTTTACTGACACTATGCGGCCGTGGTGATTATAGTGGTTAAGAATTACATAGCGATTTTGCTTTATTACAAAATGAATGAAATTATGTCACAGAGCATTATAACATATGTTTTAATCACAGTTTCTTTGCAAAAAATGTTCTGTGGACATGTGTATACATGTTATTATGGAGACATGGCACCTGTCAGCCAATTCGGTGGGCGGTGAAAACCACACTCTCTTGTCACGTTATGGTGGGCCTCAAAATCACTGGGATTTGGATCAGTAAATTTTAAAAAGAGACTTGTTGTGTTTATATCAGTCCAATATGACTGTGGACACACTACACCTATGCACAGTTCTGTCCAAACAGCTTCCAAAAGTTGATCTTATCAGGTGCTCTTTAATACTTTTAGTTTATATTTTTATTACAGTAGTAATGACTTATTAAACTGATGCCAAACACATTCATAATGATATAATATGTAATAATAAATGTTTTTGGAACAGTGAATCAGCATATTATAATTATTGCTTAAGCATCACGTGACACTGAGGCAATGATGCTGAAAATTTAGGTTTACCATCAGAGGAATAAAGGACAATATTAAAATAGACAGATTATATTATTATTACACATTATTGCTCATTTTACAAATGTTTTCTTTTTGTTCCAACTCTAAACTTATGAACTCTATAGATTAACATAAACACGTGGAGATAAAAATGATTATTAAAAATATTCCAATGAAAAACTTCAAATCCCAAACATAACAGCGCATGTAACTTCACACTTGCAAACCTCCACGAGAACAACATGAACTGTGAGATGTTGGCCCGTGCAGAAGACACAGTGCCAGTGTAATTGGCACCAGCTCATGAGCGTCTTTAAGCATCTGTTGCCAAGTTTCCACACACCCACACGTGCTTTCCTCTGGAGCTTTTAATCAAAAACACTGAAGTAAGAAGATGGTACAGACAGTGTAAGCCTGCGGCACAGAAGCAGGTTAGTTTTTTCATCACACACAGGCAAACAGCTGGCACTCAGAGCCTGCAGGAGTCACACTGAGACACATAAGGAGTTACATCGCTGTTCATGTTTTATTTATTTCAATATTTTTACTTAATATTAAGTTCTTTGTGACTTTGGTGATCATGTCACATTAGACATCTTTGCGTTTGTGATGCTTTGGTTCTTGATGTGTCAGCGATTTTACTGTAGTTTCTGCATCACACTTACAGTTTAGATTGACTTAAGCCGCGGTCACACTGCACTTTTCGCCCTATAGACCTTTTTCTTGGCTGCTGCATGGAGTGCGCCATAGCGACCAGCGTTTTCTGGTAGAATGTTTAAAACTTCTGTTTACAGCATTTACAACTGGTAATTTGTGCTCCGAAAATGGGTTTCAATAGCGTTTTAAGTGGATTACGGAGAGTTTTTGTGACACACAACTTTGAAGGTGTGTGTTAAAGCCGTTATAATCTGTCAGATGTAGTTCAAGCGCG
This sequence comes from Danio aesculapii, assembly GCF_903798145.1. Lineage (NCBI taxonomy): Eukaryota > Metazoa > Chordata > Actinopteri > Cypriniformes > Danionidae > Danio > Danio aesculapii. The sequence continues at coordinate 45,036,543 of NC_079436.1, forward strand.
AGAGAAAGACGTTAGCTCAGCCGCTCACAATACTCACTCCATACCTGCCAACACTCCCGTTTTTCGAGGGAGTCTCCTGTATTTCAGACCCATTTTCCTGGAGTTTTCCAGGAGACAGAACAATACGGGAGATGGGCATCTACTGTATTGTTCTGTCTCCCGGAAAACTCCAGGAAAATTCCATCCCCAACCTATTTACTACTGTTTGTGTTTTTCAAAATGTCACTTTATTTTCACTTTGTCACAGTTAAAGTTTGTCAGTGGGACAGTACAGGTGACTTTAGCGATGACGAGGCTTCATTTAAACAGTAGAAGATGCTGTCTGACAACGAGGAGAAAATGCCTCACAGCAGTTGTTTTCCCTCCATTAGATCGCATTTTTTTAAATGATCAGTCCAGGAGGTGGCACTGATCGACAACAGTATTAGTTCAAAGATGATAAAAGCAGGTGAAATAGATTAAAACTATCACTTCAAAGCGGTCCAAATGTGGCTGTTTATGCGCATCAGCTGCAGACCGGATGTTCTTAGCATTCTCCTTGCGCATACACGCAAAGCATAATGGGTAATTTTGCGTTCCAAGAAAAAGGTCTATAGATTTCCATTCATACGCATGCAAATGGGACAGACCGGAAACTTAAACTCATGCAACAAGTTTTGCAGTTCGCTGCATTGCAAAGTTTAAGCTTGGTGAACTCTGACCTGCGAAATCGTATCACGTGAAAGCCTGAGATCAATCGAAGATCAAAACACGACCTCTCGGTACAGAAATTTAAAATATGGACCAATTGCTCGCTTTTTTTAATGTCGAATCATCTTGTTTAATCCCACCCCTTTTCACAGAGCCGCATGCTCAAACTCTAGTGTGACCACGGCATTAGTCTCAGTGTTCAGCTGGTCGAACGTGCATGTGGCTTTTAAAAAAATTAAATAAATAAATACTTGGAGTTTCAAAGCCATCATTTGATTGATTGGTGGATTTAATAACTTTACATTTAGATCAGTTTAAATCTGGTTTCTTTAAGGATTTCTGTTTAACTTTTTTTAAATTTAGCTGTAGTCATTTTCTTTTATGCTGTAACTGTTATTCTGTTATGCTGTTAAAGTGGACCTATTATGCAAAAATCATAATACATATGATCAATCATCATACATATTACAGTCACCCTCTAATGGTAAAAAAGTCATTATTAATGGTTTTTATAAGAACACTTGATAAAAACAGTAACTTTGATTGACATTCTCCCTTTGTACGAATCATCAGAGGGAGAAAGTCCTATCTATTAGTGACGATCTCTTCCTCATTAACATAAACAGCCCTGAATGAGAAGCAGCCATCTGTCATTAGTTTTCACATCGTACCTGCTATGAGATAATGTCAGCAAATAAGAGGCATATTAGATTACCAGACTTTTTTCTTCACATTTTCAGTTTTCACAGAGATAACATTAGTTCTGTTTTGAATCTGCCGCTATGATGATGCATAGGTGTTTGTAGCTCCGCTCTCTTATGAAAGAGCCCAATCTCATTTAAATTTTAAGAGACCAAAAAGGCACAAATTGGATGAAAGCCTAAAAGAGGCAGTTTCTAAGCGTTACAAAACATAATTTGTGGGGTATTTTGAGCTGAACCCTCATACATACTCATCAGAGACTCATTTTGCATCTTATAAATGGGGCATAATATGTCCCCTTTAAAGCTAAAGATGGTTGTACAGTAAGTCAATAATTTTATATTATTGTTGAAATGTTACGCTAGGCAAGTAATAACTAAACATATAATTCCTGCCACATTTCTGTTTCACATTCATGTATGGAAACTTATTTCTGATGCTTTATTATGTATAATTTGTGTGATGTGTCTTAAATGCTCGCATTGTCTTCTTGCGAGAAGTGCAGTGAAGTGTTAACGCAGGTATTGGAGTTACAGTTTTCTTACCGTCTGTTGTCAGTTAAAAGGGAATGTTTCTTTTGTGTGTCTAAACGCTGTAAGAGACACATTTAAAGGTATAATAAGGATGCAGGATGTAAGAATGATTTGGATTTTTGTACTGTCATTTTAAATAAACACTCATTTGTTTACGGATTATCTGACATTGTGCTGAGTAAAAACTCAACGTTCCTGCCAAGCAAAGAAATATATAGTTTGCAGCTGTAATGATTCTAGGACACGGGTGGGCAAACTCGATCCTGGAGGGCCGGTTTCCTGCATAGTTTTGCTCTAACTCTAATCAAACACACCAGCCTGTAGCTTTCTAGTGATCTAGAACAGTGGTTCTCAAACTTTTAAACCCGCGACCCCCATTGTAAGATCGTCAAGAACTCGCGACCCCCCACTACCAAAGCATATACAAACAATAAAAATAGCTTTTTTTTAAGCTGTTCACAATATTTTAACTATATTTACTATAGATTACAGGGCTCGAAATTAACATTTTTGCTTGGTAACACTGGTGCTTCTAACTTTAAAAATGTAGACGCACCAGCCAAAATTTAGTGGCTCCCACCAATTATCGCACTGTTACTACAAGTTTTATAAACAGATTTATTGCATTTGAAAATCAACACTAATCAAAACTAACAAGCAAAAAAATAAATATGCATGCGTGAGGAAAATATGTCTTAATGAAATCCCGTTATCACAAGAAAAGACATTTTTATAACATAATTGAGTGACCAAAAGATACACGGACGGATATCCCAAAAGATATCCCACAGAATTTATAGTGAATGCTAGTCATTTTCATAGCAGACTTGAAACCAATGGAGGTCTTTTATCCACTCTTCAATAAGTATAGCTGGTGGATTAACATTCAGCACATGATCAGTAATCAGATGTGCCAATATTTGTAGCTTTAGGTGTTTCTAAGACAAAATCTGTCAGTGTTGTTTTCATTCTCTCGTCTTCAGCGCTTTACATTTTCGCGGTTGTAGCTCCTGTCATCTGAAGACAGGAGGCGTTGACTGAGTGATTGACAGCTGATTTTAACCAATCATTCGTGTTCAGTTCTTAGAGCAGTGGGCCAATAAGAAGAGCGCGAAGGCGGGGCAAGCGTTGAAGGCTTTGTTTACTGCGGCAAGTTGACATGACAACAGTTTTACACTGTTCCTGAGCGCTGCGTTCCAAGTACAAAGATGCATTCTGCCCGAATGTGTCCTAAATACTTTATAAATCAGTAATATCTTTTTAAAAATCTGAAAATATTAGCTTTTACTTGTAATACTGAAAAATATTTATTATAATCACTGAAAATTACACAATTTTTAAATAACTCGCGACCGCTTGAAATTATTCTGCGACCCCCGCAGGGGTCGCGACCCCCAGTTTGGGAACCACTGATCTAGAAGACACTGATTAGTCTGTTCAGCTGTGATTGATTAGTGTTGGCGCAAAACACGGTAGCGACACCGGCCCTCGAGAATGAAGTTTGTCCATCCCTATTCTAGGATATTGTTGCGTGTGATTTTGACCCACTTCAAGCGTTTACAGCTATACACGTGTGTGTGTGTGTGTGTGTGTGTGTGTGTGTGTGTGTGTGTGTGTGTGTGTGTGTGTGTGTGCGTGCGTGCGTGCGTGCGTGCGTGCGTGCGTGCGTGCGTGCGTGCGTGCGTGCGTGCGTGTGTGTGTAATACGATTTTAAATTCTTCATTACATCAAGACATTTATTGATTGGTGCACTGCAAACAATTTTCCTTCTCTTTTTCAGAGTCTGACCCTCCTTCGCCCTCCAGTGGTTGAATGTAAATGACAGGTACGGACGTTTGCCAGTTCAGCTAAGCTTTGGTAAAAAAAAAAAAGTTTTTCCTTGTTTAACAAATATTTATTCTGGATCTTATTTACTTTCATTCAAGAAAAAAAAAACTTGCAAGAAAGGTTGTTGTTGGTAACATGGGTTACATGTAACAGGATCACAGCAGCTGTTGCATAAGAACACTTGAAAGACTCCTTGCTGGCAAACAGCACACACGTCTCAGAAGAATTATGACTTTCCATGTCACACGCCACAATAAATCAGCAATTTCACGGCAACAACTGAGATGTTCATGTTTTAGTATCTGTATGTGAAAACTTCAAATAATGCCGGAACAGAAGAACAGCAAGTACCCAACAGCAAGTTTTATTGGCCAACGTCAAAGTAGCCCTAAAACAAAGCATAATATTTAACTTTCAGTAAATGAAAAAGGAAAAATCTAGTTCAATTTTGTCAGTGATTTACAAATTAAGGCACTAGACTAATCACATTAAATAACTTGTAAGTTGAGGTTTATTTATACCAGCCATTCAGTACAGTATTTAATACAATTTAATAATTTTATTTGTAATTGTAATTTGTCATTTAAATATTTTTTTGATTTTGTTGTTTTTAAACCAACTAACCAATAGATAAGTGCCAAACATAAGATACAGTAAAGAGAATTAAATCATTTTATCAGGATATTACTTAAAACATCAAAGCATTTATTATCTGATAGTCCATCCCAAACCAATTACAGTTTAACCAGTCAGCTTATTTCTGCCATAAAGTAAAGCTAAAATTCTAACTTTAGTGTGTATGTACCGTCAGATTTCACAAAATGACTTTATGACCTTCCTTGAAAAAAGGCAGAATTTAAACCTGCAACACTTAATGCAAGCTTATGACATTTAATTTTGAGAAAAAAAAGCTGTAATGTGAGCTTATTTTACTTACGATTTGAATTCACAACTGTGGTCGATAAACTCACAATTCTGAGAAGAAATGTTGAGATATAAATTTGCAGTTGTGAAAAGAATTGCAAAAAACAGTATAAACTTGCAGTTGTGTGAAGTCTTAACATGAGTTATTAACTTAGACAAAAACTGCCAATCTTGAGAGGAAAACACTTATCGTAAGTTTATAATTAACAGCAAAGCATAAATTGTTCTATTCTTTTAATATTATTATTATTATAGTTTATAATTCTCAATGAATTAATTGAGAAAAGTCTTGACACAAATTTATAACCTGCAACTGCGAGATACTGTATAAATGTGCAATTCTGACAAGTATAGACTATTGAAGTGTTTCTCAACCACGTTCCCGTGTCCGAAATCTTCTAGTTCCATACTAAATAGCACGTCCGAGTTCCATTCATACTACTGACATTCATACTGTATAGAACGTACTTTTCTGATGGCCGGGTAGTACATTTAAATTTAAATGCAGTACCTACTGAGTAGTAGGCGATTACAGACGCAGCCCAGGTCTGCTTAAACACACCTGATTCAGATCATCAGCTGATTAGCAGAGGCTGAAAGACCTGAAATGGGTGTAACTGACAATGGAGACATCCAAAACATCCTGCTGGTCCTCCAGGAACGTGGTTGAGAAACACTGGACTATAGCAAGTGTGAGAAAAAAGTCTGAATTAACGTCTCAACATTTTTGGGGGAAAAAGTGAGCTACAAACTCCAAATTGCAACAAACTTATGTCATTATTGTGCAGAGTACCTTTCATCATTCCACAGCAGAAAGAGGTTTTCACAAGAATGTGTTAAATGTAACTCAAAGTTTGAAACTAAAGTGCGTATGATGAAAACGGCTATGGAAAAGTGGAGACCACCTGACAATCCCCAGTTTCTCTGAATTCACAATGTACAGTTATGCGTTTGAATGAAATGTCACTTTTGCTTTATTCTGTAAACGTTTCTTCCAAATTTAAAATAAAAAGTCATTTAGAGGATTTTTGGTGCACAAAAAGGTGCCATGTTGTCAGACATGTTTAGATTCATACAACAAAGAAAATCCCAATGTTTTAACTGCAATATTCAGTGGAATAACTGATTTTGAATCACAACAAATGAAAACATTTGAAGAGCTCAGATGCAACAGCCTCTAAATGCGGTTTAAATTTTTCATCTACAACGAGCATTTTTCTCATCCCCTTATGTTTGTTTAGCCATTTCACTTTAGTGTTGTCATGATACTGTAATTCGGTACTGATATTTTAAAAAACGTCCATTTCCCGCTAACATTTGAGGGCTGTTAAGCGTGTTCTTAAACAGCTGTTTTGCCATTCTGTTCACACGCTCAACAGAAATGACTGTGATTGGCCGTAAAGGTCATCGGTTCACCGAACTTACTGCTGTTTACCAAGTGTTAACACAGATACAGGGACACTGGAGCATTTCAAAGCAGTAAAGATCTGTCAATTCATCAGCGGATCGCTCGTGTGTCAGCTCATAAACAGACCAGGGGCCTCATGTACAAAGACTTGCGTTGAATTCATACTAAAACATTGGGACAGACAAAGCTGTAAATGTGCTGTATGAAACACTGCGTACTCGGAATCCCACGCATATTCTCTTTGTACATCCGAATTAACATAAAACTGAGCGCACGTGCACGAGCGCAAAACCCCTCCCTGCCTCTTTCCACATATGAATTTGGTAATGACTCCACTTTGGCAAAACCAAACGAAAAAGCAAGCAAAAAGAGAAACTTCACAGAATGTGAATTGGAGGTACTCCTATCGGAGGTTTGCAAGTTTGTCCTCCAGAATTAATAACAAAAGAAAGAAAAAAATAGAGTGGGAGAGTTTAGCTGATGCGGTTAATGCAGTGGGGTCTGAAAATCACACTGTGAACGAATTAAAAAAGAATTGGTCTGATGTAAAGGTGCAGGTTAAGAGGAGAACAGCGGCGCATCGTCAAAGTGTGGACCGAACATGCGGGGGAATAGGGGATGCTGAACTAACACCCTTTGAGGAGAGAGTTGCCTCAATTGTGGGCGACACTTTACTGTCTGGAGTAGTATCCGTGTTTGTGGGAGACACCAATGTATTAGAGGAAGACTTTGTTAGGGCGGTATAGCAGTACCCCTCCGCTCTTATCAAGGCAGTGCCACCGGCATTTCAGCTGCCCAATCACCTGCTCTACAACTGACCGAGTGCGAGAATGGGCATCATTGTATCTGCACTCTTGGTCAGTTTATGGGTTGTTGAGGGGGGTTAACAGCCAGGTCTTTAATGGATAACCGCGGTCTCCTGATATGCAGTTAAATAATTACGCTCAATAAAATGAAATACAATAAAAAACTTAGCTGGAATAATATCTTTAAATACATCACTCACCAAGAAGCCACCCAATCCGCACCCTGCCACCTTGGAGGCTCATCCCCACCATGCTGTTTGTGAGGATGAATTAATCATGGGTTGACCAAGGCTACCTTGCTACAATATTTGTTAAGCGCATTTGAGCATCACACATTATTTGCACATTTATTGAATGGAAATGTTTCTGATTGACGTATGCAAATTCGTCTTCAGATGGCGCCTTTATAGCAATGTGTGTGCTGTCGATCACTCCGATTGCATTGGGAAAACCGGCGATCGCTGCAAATTGCACTTTAATGATTGGCTGGTCAACTGCATGGTATGGAAACCTTATATACCTGCTAGACATGCGGATTATCCCGTCCCATACAGCTGCCATTGCATGGCTCAGATACTTTGTAGTGTGCAATTTAACAATTGCCTCTAGGAGTCGCCAATGGAAATAAACAAAAACACACAAGAAATACAAATACGCGACATGAAGTTGACGCGGACCAATGCACATTCTCACGTTAATTTCATCATTAGTTAATCCAAATGTGAGCGTGAAATCTGGCGTACGCAACTTTTTGTGTGTACGCAGCGTTGATGCATGAGGACCCTGATTATCTTCATGGCTTTAAAATGCTTCAGTGTCCCTTTATCTGAGTTCAGTGAACTGATGACCTTCACGGCCAATCCCAGTCATTTCTGTTGAGCAAATCAGCGCTGTTTAAGAACGTGCGCCACATCGCTCAAATGTTAGCGGGAAATGGACGTTTTTAAAATATCAGTTTGGATTGATCGAATTCCAGTTTCATAACACTAATGGCAATAAAAAGAAAGTATTAATTACCATAAACTAATTACTGACCCTACACACAGGAGCCTCAGAAAAATGTTCATTTTAGAAGAACATTTCAGACGGCTTTTGCATTTAAACTCTTAATTTGTTATTCTGAACAACTATCACATACTGAATAAAACGCATATTAACATTTAACTCAAACTCATAACTAAAATATCCAGAGAAACAGACAAGTGGTTTTATTTTCTTTCCATAGTTAGTACAGATATTTCCATTGCAAGTGTCCTGTTTACAGTATAAGATTAGAGCTCCTTAAAGTAAATCATGTAAACTCCACACGGCTGTCCATTTATTAAACATCAGCCTCAGACGAAAAACTAAATCAATTATCAGTCTTTTTAGGCCTGATATAAAGGCACGACTCGTTTGATGTGCTGTCTACAGATGGGACAGAACGGTTGCGGTAAAGCCTGATAGCAACGGAAACAGCAGCACACGTGTCCGCAGTCCAGCAAAACACACCCTCTCGGGTTACTCAGGCAAATGACGCAGGCGTTTTCCACACCATTCTCCTCCTCTCCTTCTCCCATACCCATCCCTTCAAACTCCCTCCTCAAGTTCTCCTGCTCCCAGCGCAGCTTCAGTTGCCTGTAATACCTGCGTCCTGTCCAAATCAGCACTGCTACGCCTGCTAACGCACAAATACATGCAAACACCCTCCATACCTCCGCCTGGCCTTCCTGCTCCATCAGCAGCGTCTCGAAGTCTGCAGTGCTCAGGAAATACTCAGAGCCGTCGGTGGGTGGGCGGATTTTAAGGAGTCGATCCGTGTCTAGGATGAGCTCTCCCACTGCGGTTAAAGACGCACCTACTTTTAGCATCTCCTCTGTTTCCAGTTGACCTTTGGGTTTCTCTCCGCTCAGGTACTGGCCTATTAGGTCTGTGAATCCGTAAGTGGCCTGGTGGAACTTTTCGTGGACTATCTCCATTTTGGGACCCGTGGCCTCCAGTGGGCAGAGCACTCGCACAAATGACTTGTTCAAACCTAGGAGGTTGAAGGGAACAGCATTGACACGCTGAAGCAGCACACGCTCACTGTCTGTCCTGAAGGGTGTGAAAGAGAATTGTGCATTTTAGATTAAAATACATATACAGTTGAAGTTAAAATTATAAGCCCTCCTGTGAATTTGGTTTTTCAAATATTTCCCAAATGATGTTTAACAGAGCAAGGAATTTTTCACAGTATTTCCTATAATATTTTTTCTTCTAAAGAAAGTCTGATTTGTTTTATTTCAGCTAGATTAAAAGCAGATTGCAATCTGATTTGTGATTTCATTTTGTGAAGTCAAGTTGCAGCTCAATATTGCAGAATACACCTTAAATAAAAGGAATTTGATGCTTTACAGGTCCCAGTGAAATTGAAATAATGTTTTTTAGATGTTAGTATCAATATGTTAGTCTTAAGGACATCAGGGTTTCTGCAGGTTTCATCAAGTCAAATTTAAGATCCTTTTAAGACCTTTGTCAATGAAACTTTAGACTTATACAGGATTATTTAAGATTATTTCTAATGGCCTGGTTGGGCCAAAGGATTTATTTTTATTTGCTTGCCACACAATAATTAATTAATGTCATTATTTGTTATTTCTTTAATGTGTCAAAACAAGAAAACTCTAGTTGTATGCAATTTTTTCAACATAATATTTCTTTTTCTATTGAAATGACAATTTTAACATTGTTAAAAGTATAATTATTATGGAGGCAATTGGATATTATGTGGGCATTTGGTCCAAATTGATAAGTTTCATCCTTAAGTTTCATGCCTATTTATAATTATTGTGCCTATTCCCCCTTACTTTACATCGTTTTTGTATGAATGAAAGACAACATAAAGGAATCTATTCCTCTGTTATTATTATGATTATGACGAAAGGTGGAATTGTTTTAAGTTGTCTTTCCCTGAATTTTTTAAGATGGATTGTTGATGGTTGGATGTCAGCCTGATTGGATAGCTTTACGACACACAACACAATATTTCAGTCTATTTAAGACTTTTAAGACCTACATTTTTTTTTTTATTTAAGACATTTTAAGACCCTGCGGACACCCTGGAAATCTATAAGCATGTGTGCTTCAAAACAGTGACAAAATTTAAGAAGACATAAAGAACCAAAGTTTGTAGTTTGTTTTCGGCTAAATTAATTGACTATTTTTTGACGTAATATTTGACCAATCAAATGCTCTCTAGTATCAGACATCCTTTGATACGTTTTTACTCAACCACTCTCACTGGTAGACAGAGCTGTGATTAAAAACTAAACACAATTGGCTGTTTTTAAAAAAAAGGGAGGAGCTACATTTGTCCCACTCTGTCTAATTTCACTAATTTGAAATTATGCCAGACATAAAAAAATGCAAATTTCAAAGCATTTTACAGGACCTTTAAGGTAGATTGGTTGATGTTACAAATACATATTTGTATAAATTAAATCAAATTCATATTAAAGCCTTTGTGATTTGCTTAATCGCAACATTTCAAATTGCAATTAATCATTCAGTCCTATTACACAGCTATGGAAAAAAATTATTAGAGCATTTGGAAAGTCTCTTTATCTCTGGATTTATACATTTGAATAAAATTTTATTTTTGTTTTGTTCTTAAAACTATATTGATGACATTTCTTATCAATTTAAATAGAAAAGTTTGGTAAAAAAGAAAATTGGTTAAAATAACAAAAAGGATGCCATGTTTTCAGATGTTTAGATTAATTTTTTGATTGCACAATACAAAAAATAATAATAATGTTAGAACTTGATTAATGTTAGAGATGATTAACAAACATGTTTAGTGGAATAACGCTGATTTTCAATCACATCAAATAAAAACATTGTTATTCTGACTAACTGTAAAATTCTTGAAGAAATAAAAATCAATAACAAAAAAAATAACTCGATTGCAATATTTGTTTTGAGATTTAGGAATGTCAGATATTTATAGAATAAAACTAATTAAACTTAATAAATCCAGAAATTGTTTAATTTTTCTAGTGGTCTCTTAATTATCAATCCATTTGAAAGTAAGTAAGATTTGTTTTTTTGTATTTGAAATCTTTTTTTTTATGTTTGCCCAGGTTACATTCATTTTATAATAAATATAGTGGATTTAACTTCAGTGTCACATAGTCATTCTAATCTAATGATTTGTTGCTTAAGAAACATTTCTAATAATCACCAATGAAAACGGTTGTGCTGATTAATATTTTTCAAGAAAACATTCAGAAGAGCAACCTTTATTTGAAAAAGAAGTCTTCTGTGATAATACAAGTGTCTTTACAGTCACTTTTGATCAATCTTACGCATCTTTACCTATTAAATGTATCAACTTCTTCATAACAATAAACAGAAGCTGTTGCTGAACTCATTTGAATTGCAATGGGGTTTTTTTCCAAGCATGAGATCAGATCTTACCAGATGCGGCCCAAACTATTCCAAACAAGTTTGTGTTCTCTGAGGACCAGTTTCTGGATGACACCAACGCTGCTTTCCTGAAACTGACTCCTCAGTGGTTCCCCTACAGGCTGAACTGTACCTACAGGGTGAAAATGAAAGCAAATCAGTGGGAGTGAAAGACAAAAACTAATATTAAACAAAACAGCTGAAAGACTTTGTTGGAAAATTAAGGTTACCGTCAATGACCACATATTGCAGACATTTCCCTGGTGTGGCATTCAAAAGGTCGACTAACTTCTCATCCAGTGCCATTACTGGAGCAGCCTGATATTAAAAACAAATTCATTATTTTATTAGAAACAAATCTGAACACAAATGTATCACCAATACTTTATGTAATAACGTATATGATGTCTGCTTTGTCATTTTTGCATTGCAACTTACGTTAAGCTTGTCCACAGTTTTGCGTTTCTTTCTGTAGATGTAATAAAATAGACCAGAGAGAGCCACGCTTGAACCCAAGCACACCATCTCCAGGACGGGGAAATCCTCCATTTTCACCCTCGCCCTCTTCCTCTTCTCTAAACTACCGAAAACAGTAAAATCAGAATGAACAGATGCAAAAAGCAAGGATGACAGAATAAGACTGCACAAATGAGGATTGGATTAGTAAGTATTGCAAATAATTCATATCAAAGTTGACAGTAAAGTTTGAGAGGTTAAAATGTTTTTAATTGTTTGACACAAAGTAACAAATTCTATGCCATTAGCAACTATTAGATGAGTTAAAGGTCCTGTAAAGTGCTTTGAAATGTGCTCTTCATATTCGATGACAAAATGTCAAAACTTGAAGTAGCCCCTCCCCTTTTTAAAAAACAGCCAGTAGCGTTTTGTTTATATCACGACTCTGCCAGTAAAATTGGTTGAGCTCAAGCTCATCGATTGAAAAGTGAATGAGAAGTGTATTGAAGTGGGCGAGGTTTGTCAGATACTAGAGAGGATTTGATTGGTCAAGATTCGATGAGAAACTGAAGTACGAGGTGACGTGGAAAAAAAATCGTTGATCCATTCAGGAGAAAGTGACAAACTGCAAGCTTTGGATGTTTATATCAGTTTTATATCTTCTAAACACGAATTTTGTCATGGTTTTGGAGAACAATAGCATATAGCAATCCTTAAAATGAACAATACTTATGAGCAATTCCAGCCTTATGGATGTGACATTTGCAGTAAAATCTCAAAACAACTTTATACATTATATTGAACCATCTGTATATTTTCCAAAACAGCTAACCACAGAATTATTGGAGCAGAAAAATATCAATCTGTAAAAAAAAATTATATTTTAAATGGGGAAAATAAACATTGATGTGACGAAAAAAAGTCTGCGAGTTTACAGTATACAACATACTTTGTAGAAATTCTGTAAATTAAACTGCACAACCTGAAAGAAACAATGCTAATGATAAGGGTAAGAGTTGGCTCACAGTAGAACAAAAATGATTGATTTTATTTTACATTTATAAGGAAAAAGCTTTGTTATGGATGTGACGGATGTGAAATTGCCCCTTGTGTGACTTTTGCAAATTAAATATAATCGTTTGAAAATATTGACAGAAACATTGAGTATTTTTAAGCACTGTAAAACACAAGCCTACACAAAAAACAACGAAGAAACGGTTTTGCTATTTTTGTCGAAAATGTCATTTTTTCATGGCAAGGTTTAATAAAATAAAACTTTATTTTAATTTCACGACACCTTTGAATGTCTGAAGGCTAACTTAGAGGTCAGGGTTTACAACACCAGAAGGTTATTTCGCTAAGCTGTTCTTTCTTGTTTTGAGCAATTGCTAGGTCACCTTTCACTTTCAGATAGATAGAGCAAGACTAAAAGAGAGTGAGCCACGTCACTCTGTGTTTTCAATCTGTTTACATTAGAAGCGTTTACATTAGATAATTAAAGTCGACTACATTTTTGTGTTTTGATAGTCGAATGAAGAAAAACTGACATATTACCAGTACTAAGAATATTAATAAGAGTGTTTGCAATAACGTTAACGTATTAAGAGAACCATTTGTTGGCTGTCAAAATAAAGACCGATAAATGACCTTAAAGACTTTAACCTAATAATTCACACATTAGCACACAAATGCATGCTTACAAAAGTATTAAAGTTCTCTCTGAAACAACAGAAATAAACCTAGTTTTAAAAAGTTTACCTTTAATCACACGATACATTCGTAAACGCGATGTTGTTTGGGTCACGTGGTTTAAAGGACCTCTTCTTTGTTTTTAGTGGTGATCGTCATCTAACGAAAAAGCGCATTATCGCCACCCATTGTCCTGGAGTGTGGATCTGACTGGGTCTATTTTCCATAAAACAAACTAACAAACAACTATTTATACTGTTGAATAAACCAGTTTCCTTCAAGTAAGTTAATAAACTGTCATTATTCTGACTATTATGTATTTCTTTAATGTCAACCTTTAACTATAACTCCCTCTCCTAATCATATTCTTTAATATTTCTCTTTCTGTGATGGATTTTTGACAGAGACAGTATGTGTCAGCGTATGCATGTTGTCATTTCGTTACATTTTACCACTCACACACACACACACACACACACACACACGCACACACTTCTGAAAACAAAAAACATGGTCATAATAATAATAAGAAATGTGTCATTTAAAAAACAATGAATAATAGACAAAACTAAATTTGTATTAAAATAATATACAGTAGCTAAAACGATTTGTAATAAACATGATTCAATTAGATTAAAAGAAATTATTATTTTTTAATAATGGAATGAACTAAAATGAGCAAAGAATTACAAATTACATTGAAATGAATAATAAAAGATAAAACTTGATTTAAAATAATGGGAATACATGTGTAAATTGAATGAATACATTAGTTACTTGTAAAATGAATAGAAAATATATTTGACGATAGAAACTAAACATTTTCCAAATAATATTTTTGACTCAACATTCATCCATTTTCTTTTTGGCTCAGTCCTTAGTAATCTGCGGTCGCCACAGCTGTATGAACCGCCAACTTTTCCAGCATATGTTTTACGCAGCAGATGCCCTTTCAGCTGCAACCCATCACTGGGAAACACCCATACACTCCCATTCACACACATACACTACGGACAATTTAGCTTACCCAATTCACCCATAGCGCATGTCTTTGGACTGTGTGGGAAACTAGAGCACCCAGAGGAAACCCACGCAAACACGTGGAGAACATGCAAACTCCATACAGAAATACCAACTGACCCAGCCGGAGCTCGAACTTTACATTATTTATACTTTACATTATATTTACATTTACATTTAGTCATTTAGCAGACGCTTTTATCCAAAACGACTTACAAATGAGGACAAGGAAGCAATTTACACAACTATAAGAGCAGCAGTGAACAAGTGCTATAGACAAGTTTCATATATATATATATAATTGAAGTCAGAATTATTAGCCCCCCTGTTTATTTTTTTCCCTCCAATTTCTGTTTAACAGAGAGAAGATTTTTTTCAACACATTTCTAAACATAATAGTTTTAATAACTCATTTCTAATAACTGATTTCTTTTATCTTTGCTATTTTTCAAGACACTTCTATACAGCTTAAAGTGACATTTAAAGTATTAACTAGGTTAATAAGGTTAACGAGGCAGGTTAGGGTTATTAGGCAAGTTATTGTATAATGATGGTTTGTTCTGTAGACTATCGAAAAAAAATTTTGCTTAAAGGGGCTAATAATTTTGACCTTAAAATGAGTTTTAAAAAATTAAAAACTGCTTTTATTCTACCCGAAATAAAACAAATAAGACTTTCTCCAGAAGAAAAAATATTATCAGACATACTGTGAAAATATCCATGCTCTGTGAAACATCATTTGGGAAATTTAAAAAAAAAGAACAAAATTCAAAGGGGGGCTCTATATATATATATATATATATATATATATATATATATATATATATATATATATATATATATATATATATATATATATATATATATATATATATATATCATATATTTTTTTTTTTTTCCTCCAGGAACTTTTAATTTATTTAATTTATTATTAATTGTAGTTGTTGTAATTATAGTTGTCCTTTTTTAAATGTATTTATTATTATTATCCTCTCTTATTGTATAGATAAAAATCTATGCTGCTTACTTATTCCGATACAGTAGGTGGCGGTATGCACCTGAAAATTCATAAACACAATCCGCCATAAAACGAAGAAGGGACTTTTAATTCGTAACTCGGTATTTCGACTTAGTCGCTGTTAGTCGTTTGTCGCTGACTTCTCCAAAACGGCCAACATGGCAGGAGGAAAGAAGAAATCCTCTACTGCACCGTCAAGATTTCAAAAAACACTTTCCTCCATATGGCAGGACAAGCATATGGTGTTGTTCAAACCTGAGCACACGCTGTTGGTCAGCGCCGTCCTTTGGTTTCTGGAAATTGCGATCAACATATGGGTTATCCAGAAAGTTTCATGTAAGTGCAGTTAGAAATCAGTCTTGAATAAGTCAATTAATTATTATAATTAAGCATTAATGTAACTGCAGATTAAGGAAGCAGAGCATTACTGTATACCGTCTTAAATGTGAAAATGCACTATGTATGTAGATACAGTAACGTATGCATATATAAATGCATTGTTACAGATTTCTAGTTGTGTACATTGCGGTAAAGTTGGTTTATATTCGCACATTCACACTTTCTCCGTAATAATGTTTTCAGAAATGTATTCTTTGCAAATTATAAATAGAAAAAAAAAATCATATTAGCAACCCATGCTAACCAAGTACAGCGTTGTACACAGTCAATTAAATAGCGCTAAATGTTGTTTTGAAGTCATTCTTACATGCGATATCAGACCGAATATTCAAAGTAGCGTGGGAAACAATATAGGCACCTTGTCACTGAACGAATGTGCGAATATAAAACCAACTTTACCTCAATGTTGTGCAGTATTTAGTTCTACTTCTGCAACGGAGCACGTGCACGATTTTGCTGCTCATGTCACTGTCAGTCACGCGCACCGTGGAGATTAAATAAATAACTACATGAAATTATCACTGCATGCCAAAATATACTGAGTATAATGTAAATGCTAGTGTGTTTCTGATTAATTATGTGAATGTTGTGTTTGTAGATACAGAAATCGACTGGAAGGCGTACATGGATGAAGTGGAGGGAGTTATTAATGGCACATATGATTACACACAACTGAAGGGCGACACAGGACCCCTGGTGTAAGTGTCAACACAAATGTGAAAATAATTAAACCAAAAAAAAAAGGATTATGTTTTTCTGTGTATTATCAGAATCTGTCCTCTTTATTTTATTATTTGTAAACTGAGATATGCATATTTTCCTTGATTTACAGAACAGAATTGTTAATGTCATTTAGTGTAGTATAAAACAAAAAGTCTTATATTCAGAACAAGAATCATGACGTGACATATTAAAAGACTCTAAGGAGCCCCCCAAAATACTGTTTACTATTTAGTTGTTAGTTAAAATACTATTTAGTTTTTATTTTAATAAAAAAAAGTTTCATTTTAATTAATAATTGCCCACTAATAATCTCTAAACCCCTAGGTTTCACCCGTTTGTTAAAAACCCATACATTTATAGTAATTTACAATGCAATTAAAAAGTTTAATAACTATTTCTATTGTGTTGTAATCGTTACAGCTATGAATGTTTAATACATTTTTAATCATTTTTATTTCTTATACTTATTGTGTGATTGTTTTATGATGCTTTTAATCTTTTTGTTTTCTTCTTGTACCTTATTGTATGAAATGTGCTAATCTCTTACGATTAACCCATACTGTATATTATATTTCATGTTGACAAAAGTTATTTGAAACTTTAAAGTAGACACTTCAGCATGCTTTGTATGTATATAAGATCGCTTTTGGACATTTGGTGTTATCCATGCCATCTAGTTATTATTAGTTGTACAAAACGGCTTGTTACATGCTACATAATACTGCAAATTTTGAATTATTTTACCATATAATTTTAATACATTGTCTAAAACACATTGGTTTGTACCACAAAGAGTTTTAGCACTTTGTTACATTGTTTCCGTACAGCAGCTAGTAAATCAGAAGTCTCTGAAAAATGCACACCTTTTTAATGTCCACATAATGCCTAGGGCCAGACCAAATCTGCAGACATTTTTTGCTATTTCTGCACTGAATTTGTATAAAATCTGCCGATTTATGTGGAATCATTTTTATGAGTATCATAACTAAAAGCTTAGTATATGAAATAAAAAAGAATAACTTTTTAACTTTTATTTAATGTTTATAAGGCAAATCCAATTTGATCCACTTATGTGGTAAACAAAGCAAGGCTCATGTAACATATCTGCTAAAAAACAAAGTATTACTTTACAAACTGCAATGTAAATAAATCATAAGAACATTTTCATATTAGTCATTAATATTACTGAAATTAATTAATAGTTTAGTAAATATTAAATGTTTAGTAAATGTTAATTTAGTAAATATGAATTTACGCACATTTACACAAGTAAATAAATAGACTCAATGATGGGCTAAAAGTCTTCCGTGTGGGTCTAATAATGCCTAAATGTTTTCTGGAGAATTTCTTTATAACAATGACTTAATATTATTTGGAGGAAAAAATACCAAGCCAATGTTCGTTTATTGAGCTGTGTGTGTGTGTGTGTTTCAGATATCCAGCTGGTTTTGTATATATCTTCACAGGACTGTATTATCTCACTGATCATGGGCATAACATTCGTTTGGGTCAGTATGTGTTTGCTGTGTTCTACCTCATCAACCTCCTGCTCGTGATGCGCATTTATCATCGCATCAAAAAGGCAAGAACCCAAAGTTACACAAATGCATGTATTTTATGTCTAATTCTGTAAAGTCAGGATTGTTTTTTAATCACAGAATAGTTTGAATATTTTCATAGAATTTGAAGTACACATACTAGCATTAAAAAGTTTGCAATCATTTTAATTCCTGTTTTAAAAGAAATGAATAGATTTGTTCTGAAATTGTGCATTAAAAGTGATGGTAAAGATTTTAACGCTATTGCTGACATTTTATTTATTACAAAAGAATGAAAAAATACATATTTGAGTCTGAATTGGAAAATTCTGCATAGTTAAAAATTACATTTAAAAATGGACTGAAATATAAAAGAGTCACTTTAAAGGTGCTTTATGTAAGTTTTTGACTCTTCTAAAGCATAAAAATACCGTAATATGTTTGTAGATATTTTAGCAACATGTCAAGTGAACATTCTTGTTTATCTGAAAGACAGTGTTGAAGTCAGTTATTCTGCTTTGAAAATGTGCATTACATGCCAGAATGCTGTATTTGTTTTGGTTCTTTTAACCTGCCCACCGCCAGTTTAGCCAATTATATTTCAGCACCCTCGGGTTGCCTTGTTGGAAAACCGCATGTTTTATTTGTTCATTCAGAAAGGCTCTCAAATCATGCGCTCTTGACCGAAATGCGATCT
Source organism: Danio aesculapii (assembly GCF_903798145.1). NCBI lineage: Eukaryota > Metazoa > Chordata > Actinopteri > Cypriniformes > Danionidae > Danio > Danio aesculapii. The sequence goes on from NC_079436.1 coordinate 45,055,398, forward strand.
CTGGTGGACAGTAGCAGACTCCGAAATGAGACGCAGATTCAGAGATCCACATGAGGTTATTAAATACCAAATAATATAAATATTACGAACATAAACGTAAGGTGAGCAGGTTACATTTTAACCCTGTGTTCTAACAACACGCTACATGATGAGATTTGCAGTGATTTGGCTGTTTGCACCAGATGAAACACGACAATTTAAATACAGCCATTCAGAAGCACAGAGTATGCACTCCCTCAAGAAATGGTAATATCTGCTGCTGCTTTCAGTAATATGACAATAAATATCATGTAAAATGGTATTCAAATCACATTGTTAGCCTTTAACACTGAAGCACGCGGTGTACTTGAGGTGATCAACGCCAGTTGTCTGTTGTTCACCTGTTAGAAATCTAAGCTGTTTCTTATTTATCAATTCAAGGAGTTGGTTAGAACAAAAACTCCTTTTAATATGGAAAATATTCCTTCTTTCACGTGCTGTTGCTTTTATTTAGAGACACGATTTAAATCAGCCTTTAGGCTCGATTGTCAGACTCGCTCCTTTTAGTCCTCAATCTGGCAACCTGCACTTGCGTTTATTTGATCCAGGAATGCAATACCTATTTCAACCACTAGGCGTCAAACCTACATATTGCACCTACATACTGCACCTTTAACATTGATCAAATATATGACAATAATTCTGTTTTCACTGTGTTTGATTATATGCAGACGAAAGTTTAGAAAGGTAGTGCATAATTTATGTAGGACAGTGTGCATTTATTCTATTTTTTAAAAACTATATGTAAATAATTTTATTGCGTTTATTCTGCAATAATTCTGTGATCAACATTAATTCTATAACCTCTTTCCATAAATTAACTACTTAAATTGATGAATAAATAGTTAAATTGATAAATACATTTTATTATGTTCTTAAATACAGTGGGTAAGGAAAGTATCCAGACCCCCTTAAATCTGTCACTCTTTGTTATATTGCAGCCATCTGCTAAAATCATTTAAGTTCATATTTTTTCCTCATCAATGTACACACATCACCCCTTTTTGACAGAAAAAACACAAAATTGTTGACATTTTTTGAATATTTATTAAAAAATAAAAACTTAAATGTCGCATGGTCCTATTCAGACCCTTTGCTCAGTATTTAGTAGATGCACCCTTTTGATCTAATACAGCCTTGAGTCTTTTTGGGAAAGATGCAACAAATTTTTCACACCTGGATTTGGGAATCCTCTGCCATTCCTCCTTGCAGATCCTCTCTAGTTCTCTGTCAGGATGGATGCTGAATGTTGGTTGACAGCCATTTTTAGGTCTCTCCAGAGATCTCTGCCTTCATCTTTCCAAAAGTGTGTTATTAATTTAGGGCTTGTGTGTTTTTTTTCTGAAGGTTCCTCCATATGTGTTTTTCTTTGTCTGCTGTGCTTCATATCGCATTCACTCCATCTTCATCTTGCGCCTCTTCAATGATCCAGTGGCCATGATGCTGTTATTTGGGGCCATCAATCTCTTTCTGGACGGCCGCTGGACTCTAGGATGTGCTCTTTACAGGCAAGCACAGGCAACATCCTTATTAAGTAATGGGCGTATAATGTAAACTGTGTTGAGGAATATAAGACTAAGCTTCTCTTTCTCTGCCTTACATGTTATTCACCAAGACTGTAAATTGCTATGACCTGAAGCCTGATCACTTTTAAACTACAGAACATAACAATTAATATTATTTTTAACTATATTACAAATTAAAATTAAGTGTAACATGATTATTTGACCCAGGATCACAAAACCAGCCTTGCATTGCATGGGTATATTTTTGGCAACAGTATAAGTCAAAATGATTCAATTTTTTTTTTTTTTTTTTTTTTAAAGTAAAGAAGACTTTACTGTCATTGTAGTGACACAACACAATTAGCTTGATAGCTCTCAGAGACCAGCAGCAATATGAAATGTAAGATTAAACAAAAAAAAAGAAGACAAGATGAAAAATATAACGCTATATACTATGAAATGTACAGACCTGGTTCTTGGTGCAAACTTCTTGCCAAAAATTGTTAGAATATTAAGTAAGGATCATGTTCCATGAAAACTTTTTATAAATTTTTCTACTGTAAATATCAAAACATTAAAATGTTTGATTTGTAATGTGCATTGCTAAGCATTTCGTTGAGATAGTAGGATATATGCAGACTTTTAATTTTCAATTACCCAGTTAAAGTGCTTCCGGTGAACCATATGCTGTTACAATATCACTGTTTAAGGTCTGTTATTTACTGCCTGATTGATATACGATATAAAGTGAGTATCAGAATGTACAAGAAGCACTGCATTAATGTCCGTTTTTCCCTGCCATGTCTTTAAAATATGAAAATTTACATTTAGTTTACCACAGTTTATGCTACTCTTCTGATCCTGATGGCACATGAATGTAAACAGCTTTTCATCTCGTTTTTTAACGCTTGAACAATTAAACAAATGCTTAAGTGTATTTAACAGGTTATAATTACATTACAGCATCGATGCTGTAAAAGGAACAGTATAAAATTGAAAAAAGTCACATTCATGTTCACTGAACGTTTATCTGTAGGGAAGAACACTAGCTGCACATATACCCTCTTGAAAGTAATTTTTTCCTTATTCATTCAGTCAGTTCCCAGATTTTCAAACAGTTGAATGTCTGCAAAAATTGTCCTATCCTAAAACTTTTATGACTGGTTTTGTGGTCAAGGTTGTTCACGTGTATAATATTGCTAATTGCTGCAATCGTGCTTGTGCATTTAACATAAGTGTTTCTCCGTGTTGTGGACAGTTTAGCTGTGTCTGTGAAGATGAATGTTCTGCTCTTCGCTCCTGGTCTCCTCTTCCTCCTGCTGTGTGAGTTCGGTCTGTGGAAAACTTTACCCAGACTTACTCTCTGTGCTGTTATTCAGGTTAGACCCACAAATTCACTCGATTAAGAAGTTATAAAACTGTCTTTTGGCTGTTTTATTTAACTAGCATTTATGTTTCTCCTTTTGAACAGCTGGTTTTGGGACTGCCGTTCCTTTTAGTAAACCCTGTCGCGTATGTCAGCCGGGCCTTTGACCTTGGCAGGCAGTTTCTGTTTAAGTGGACGGTGAACTGGCGCTTTCTTCCTGAGGACGTGTTCTTGAATCGATACTTCCACCTGGCTTTGCTGTTGGCTCACATTACTACACTGCTTCTGTTCGCTCTGAAGAGATGGAAGAGGTACAACTATTAAACTAAGGCCATGTCCACACTAATACGTTTTCATTTAAAAACGCATATATTTCCCTCCGTTTCAGTCTTTGGTCCACACTGAGATGACATTTTTAGAAAACTGAAGTGTATCTTTTTGAAAACGCTGTTCAAAGTGGCATTTTAGTCATGTGCTGCGGTCATGTGACCAATTCAGCTAACATGGTGGATGACATTGTAAAGCGGATGTTTTGAATACTGTTCATTTTTTTTCTGTGGCAGGAGCAGACAACAGTTGTGGCATTTTATTGTGACATTTCAAAGAGACAGATAGTTGTAACTCTAGGCTGGTGTGATGCAGGTCTTACATCTGTGCGCTTGCACAGTACTGAACGAAAGCCAGGCCTGGATTAAGAATTCAGAGGCCCCTGTGCACAATGTCTTGTAGGCCCCCTACCTGGCCGAACCCTAATAGTTGAATTAAAAAAAATAAGATTAATAATCTTAATCTTATTAATAATCTTTGTAGACTCTATATATATATATATATATATATATATATATATATATATATATATATAAAACAAAGATTTAGTTTCTTTTTTTAAGCATTTAAAGCACACTATGAAAAAAAAGTACCAAAACAACTTGTGAAAATAATGGATTTTAATATACTTGTTTAAGTTCACTGAAGCAGTACTAAAAATTTATATTTAAGGGTATTTTTAATGTATAACTTCTACAAACTTGTAATGCATATGATTTGTGTATAACACCTCTCCAATCCAGTTTTATGAATCTGAGTCCTCCAAAATACACACTTAATGATTCCTACTTGTCTTCCTTGTGATGAAGAGTAGGCAAAATCTGATATGTAGTGGGGGGAAAAGAAGAACGTGTCCATCAGACGCTGGATTCGAACCGGGTTCATGATTGATCTCGTCAAAACATGTTGCCATGCTTTTTACGAGCTACACCACTCACGCTGCTGACTGTTGCACTCTTTACTTGTGTTGTCTCTGTCAATCAAACGATGATGGGTGTGATTCACTCAACTAGCTTATTCCCAAGAGGTGCATTATTTGCTAATAGACACTCCAAAATCAGCATTTTTTCCCCCGTCGCAGGGGCCCCAAGTGTGCACAGGAACCTGGGCATGTGCCCATAATGCTCATTGGTTAATCTGGCCCTGAAGAAAGCATTTTCATTCGTTTTAGTGTGGAGGATAGAAATAATTGAAAACGATAGAGTGGACATGGAGCATTTTCAGACAAAAAGGCAGTTTTCAAATTTTATTGTAGATGTGGCCTAAACAGTTTTGTGCCATGGTTTGGACTGACCGATTAATCCGAAAAAAGCCACTATAGGGCTTTTGGGTAAATTACAGTTTTAGGAAAATGATATTTAAATTTTACAGAAACTTTTTTATGTGTTTTTACAGGTCTGGGAACAGCATTTGGACTATACTAAAAGATCCATCTGAGAGAAAGGAGACTGTACACAAACTTAATGCCGATCATATCCTTTTTGTGGTAGTTAAAAGGAAATTGGTTTAAATTCTTTATTTCAGGCATGTATAAGTGTACCATTCTTGGGATTTTTTTTATTCTGATCTTATATGACTAAAAACAGTTCCTTAACCCAGATCGTACAGACGGTTCTCATTCTTTTCACATCTAACTTCATTGGCATGTGCTTCAGCAGATCTCTGCATTATCAGTTTTATGTTTGGTATTTTCATACGCTGCCTTATCTGCTGTGGAGTGGAGGAGTGAAGAAACTGGCACACCTGCTCAGGTAAAACATATCTCAGTATTTATAGAACAGATATTCATTCATTTTCCTTCGGCTTAGTCTATTTATCAGAGGTCGCAGCGGAATGAACCGCCAACTTATCCAGCATATGTTTTAAGCAGTGAATGCCCTTCCAGCTGCAACCCATTACTGGAAAACACTCATACACTTGCATTTTTGCACGTACACTACGGCCAGTTTCGCTTATTCAATTCACCTATAGCGCATGTTTTTGGACTGTGGGGGAATCCAACCCACACCAACACGGGGAGAACATGCGAACTTCACACAGAAATGCTTATGACACCATTACCCTAAAAATATCTGTTTTTGTGTGTTCACCACATTTATAAATGAGACCCCTGGAAGTGACTAGAAATGGCCAAATGTCCTGCAAATAATCTTTCTTGTCCTGAATGTTTTGTTGTTGTGCAGTACCCTAAGTATGATTACAGCTGAGCTAGTTAGTTAGATGGATACTTTATTAATCCTGAATGAAATGAAATGAATTTAGTAGTAATTTGGTATTAAGGCTTGGCCTCTGCTGTGAAATGACAATTACATTTGAGTGTACATCTGTGGTTAAACTAGTTATGAACAATGTTGGGCACGTTCCTTTAAAATGGTAACTAGTTATAGTTACTAGTTATTTTTTACAAATAGTAACTGAGTTGCATAATTATCAAAGTAACTAATTACCAGGGAATATAACTGTTACATTACTTTAAAACAAATCTAATGTTAAATGACTACAAAATAAATATAAACATTGTACACTAATCTAGACTATTTTAATATGGTTGTGGGACAGTGTGAGAGACGGCCATCAAATTCAACATATCATAAATGTTATCATTAGTTTACTATAGTTGCACAATAAAACACTATAGATGCTTTAGAACTTGTAAATATCAGATATTATTTTGTTTAAATCGGTTTGAGTTTTAAGTGTTTGGGGTGAAGAAAAATTCAGTTTTATTTGCTTTGAAGTCGTGGCTTTGTCTCTTTCTTTGGTAGCAGAGCTCACGTTATCACCTGCGTAGCCATTAATTTTGTGGCAGCATGTGACGATATGAGGTGCTTCGTTTGATTAGAATTACTTGTCACCAACGCAGATTTATTTTTTTTCTCCCCTGGGCATAAGTTGCACAATAAATAAACATTCTTTCCTTTTACCTCAATGAGGGAAAATTAGTGTTACCTTTGAACTTGTTGGATTTGTCATCATTCTGACTCCAGGTCGTTGGTGTGTGTGACTGACTGCTTGTGTGTGAACACCCACAGTACTCTGCCTCTGAATGGAGATGATGGAAATGTACTCTATCTAAGCCAGTCATCACGCTCTTGAGTCTAGTTCACACTACAGGATTTTAAGCCTGATTTGAGCCAGATTTGGACGTTAACGAGCTTGCCGACAGATTGGGCTGTGATCAGGGATAAATCTGCGGGCGCTCTGCAGTCTTTGTGTGAACTACTGAACAACGCATCAGAGGCTCACTGAAGCGTCGCCGACACTTCGCAGATAAAAATCCAATATCTAGCATGCTGAATATTCCAGAGCAGTTGGCCAACTCAACCCCACGTGCAGTCAAATGTAGTGACTAGCTGCAGCCAATGAGAGCTTATCAGCATGAGCTGAATGGCCGAGTGCTCAGAAGCTCAACAGAAATGTCTGTGATTGGCCAGAATGGGCATCGATGCAGTCGTTTCATTCTGCGTTAATACAGACATGAGAGTAGGCTATATTAACAGTGAAACTAGAATTCTGTAACTACTAGAATTACCACACTGGTCATTCTGACCGTTCTCATATAAAACGTCATATTGTCACAAAATGCTGCGGAAATCCTACACGATGGTTATAGTTTAAGGTGTTTACACTCTTAGAGCAGCATTATATGTACGTTACATATTAACGCACTGTAAACTTAGTACCTAAATCATTTTGACTAAGGGATGTCTTTAAACACTGAAAAAGTACGGCTGATGATACGAACTAACTTTGCTATCTAAATAAACAAACAAAGACCAATGATCGATCACTTATTAAATCTATAGAGACAGGATAATCAACACCAATTGGAGCCGCGTCTTTTTTTAAAAGTAAACAAGCAATTCTTGTTCTTCCTCGTTTTGGCAACACAACATAGCATCTCTCTGCCGTTTGAACACTAAAAACAGTCTTCGAAGCTATCATGTATGTTAATAAAGCTTTAATAACGCTTTTTTTAAGTCTTTCTCATGAATTAATGCTGCACACTCAGAGACGTCACGATGTTCTGGCCAGTACAGACATCCACTCTCCATGCTGGAATACACACAAGTGTCTAATTGCTGTGACGCAGCTTCAAAGGTTTTGGTGTTTGATAACCCTTTAACATAATAGTTACTAAAAAGTAAATGAAACTCTTAAAATCAATCTGTACATTTTTTTTTTTCAACGTCTTGATTCTCTAAATTTTTGTTATTCTGAAATATTTCTGAAGGTTGTTAAAATCTGACTAAAAATAAACTCAGGTATGATTGATTGGCTAAAATGTGAATCTTCGTATCTTCTCTTGTAGGGTGTTGATTCTGGGCCTGATAGAGCTGTCCTGGAACACGTATCCGTCAACCAACTACAGCTCTCTGTCTCTGCACGTCTGCCACCTCATCATCCTCCTGTGTTTATGGCTTAATCCCACTCCAGCTTCTCCATCTCATAGGTCAGAAAACAAGGCTAAGAGCCATTGAAACCCCCGGTCTGACTGGGACACTCACTGTGTGGGACGATCCCTGATCTACAACTCCTGTACCACAATGAAATTCATAGGGGTCCAGGGACCCGTGCCATAAGCTGGAAAGGGTTTGGTTATGAAGGGAGTGTGAATTAATATATTGGGGTACAGAGAGTTTACAGTGCTTCTCAGGATTATTAAGGACTAATGTGATGTTTGGTCTGGGATGTCAGAAAGCTGGTAGGTTATTTGAGTGTTGTGTTGGTTTTGATTTGAAGGTTATTTTAACAAAAGATTCATTTTTGCGCAACATACGCGGAGGACATAAAGGAAAACGTGTCTTTTGTCTGCACATGAGCACCCTGAGGAAAGTTTATATGTACAGCTATGGAAACAGTCAAGAGTACTGTAAAATTCTCAGTTTATGGAGATGTGCTAGATTAGGTATGAGTAAAAGTGTTTTTTTTTTTTTTTGTTGTTTGTTTGTTTTTGAAACATGGAAGAAAGGTTATCAGACATTCAGAAAATAATCTGCTTTTCTATAGAAGCAGAAAATGACAACTGGTCAAATAAAAAGTTAGAAAATGTAAAAAAAAAATCATGATTATTCTCCCAAATATTGCTTTTTTAAAAAACCTCTTCTGAAGTTCAAACACTGGTATTGTGTAAAAATGAGCATGAGCTCCTGTTATTTTGAGCTGTTGTCATTTGATGCTCTAAATGACATTAAATTTTGAAGAAATTACATCATAGTTTGCAAGGGAAAAAAGTATGGTTCACTCAAATACATATAATTCTATATCCAGAGAACCTGAGCATTAAGTGTTCTCTTATTAGTTTTCCCCCATATTTCAATAACATGTATGTCTATAACAAAACTGCCTGCATTTTTCAACCGTGACATTAAGCTCATTCATAAATTTTTCTATTCATTTTTCAGGGATTAATTTCCAATTAAATGAATAATTCACTCAAAAAATGTTGCCTTGTCATGTTGTTCCAAAACTCAACACAGAACTTTGAAATCCCAAAGGGCTTTTTTGGCCAAAAAAAAAAAACCTGCAAAGAATTGGGTTAAAAACGATTTCTAAGCGATGAGGCAATTTTAGATTTTGGGTGGACTATATCTTTAATTGTTAAATTTCTTTACCGACCATACACAGCTTTACAGGATTAGATGCACTGTTAAAAAACATTCGTAAGTTTTCATATTTTGAGATTAATGTTTAGATTTTTTTTTTATTCCTCCACATTTAGTTCTGCTTTTTGAATTGCATTATGGGATCTTCCAACAAAATGTAACCTTAAAAAATGTTTGAAAAGGTGACTTATTAACATTTTTAATAGTATAAAGTGATATATTCTTTAAGTTGGTGTTGTATATTACACTACAAAGTCCTTGTAATAAACTACCAGCACGTTTTCTGTTATTTTACAGACATTTTTCTCAATATTTTATTTGTTATACAAAATAATATTTCAAACTACAAAAATGTCAATAAAAGTCACTTTGTTAAACTGTAAAGTTGAATTTTCAACATCAAATGTGGAAAGAGCAGAGATTAACATCCCATAATGCAATTCACAACCGCAAATAAACCAAAATAAAACATGGAAACTGTTAATCAACAGATGTTTTTTTTTTTTTTACAGTGTAGTTACATGTACGTATGCTAGATAGGGCACAAAGGAACGGCATCAGTCATGGATCTGCTTTCCCCTTAATTTTTAATTCGAGGCAGCCATGAACCTGCAGTAGTTTCTGTCGTGAGATGGATTACTGTTTTTTCTTATTTTTTGTTCACTTATTACTAGTGTTCTTGTGTTTTTCTGGAGTGAAGAGTGAGATTACAGTAAATGCTTTTTTCCTCTTCTTATGGTTTTGCTTAATCCAAAGAGTAATCTGTAATCATAGTGCAACTGCCCTACATGGTTTTTTTGACAGGCTTACAGGTACGAATGATTGAAGAAACCAGGTTGAAGGTACAAGGCATGCTAATGTTGTCAATGATAAATCCTGAAGAAGAATCATTTGGAATCAGACAGAGCATTTTATTGTATAGATTTGTAAATGATTGGAAATAAAAAGTCAATTTCATTACATTCATGTATCCTTAATCAACCACATGATCATTTGTTTTTGCACATGGGGAAATATAGCCTCGTGGTTTGTTGTAGTTCCTGAAAACTGTTGCTATTAAGCAATATTCAAAAAACAAGCAAAATCTCTAAATTCAGAATATATAAAAAAGGCTAAAAGCAAGCTGTCATTGACACAGACACACACATTTAGTTTTGCAAACTTAAAATGCAGTTTTGAAATGCAGCTTTTTATGGTTAGGAGCTCAAACTGCATAACAGACACATGAGAGTAGCATGAAAAAGATTGGAATGCAATGAAGTCCAGTTTAGTCTAAACTATTTTAGTCTAAATTTGTGTAATAATCAAAATCAAGCAGCTGTTGGACACAATGCTGTTCAAACGTTCTGGATTGGAAAGATTTGTAAATGTTTTGACTTCACTTTTTTCACAACGGCTGGATTTATTTAAAGGTGCAGTAGGTCTTCAGAAACATTTTTTTTTGTTGTCCTGGTTAAAACGTCTCTTCACATTCTAATAACTCCACACAGAAATGACAACTGACCCAGCCGGGAATCAAACCGTCAACCTTCTTGCTGAGGCGACAGTGCTAACAACTGAGCCACCGTGGCCTCCTATTCTAAAATGAATAAGGTTGAAACAAATTCGATGTAACTATGCTGAAAAATCTTATTTAATATCTTTCTGACCCCAAACTTTTGAACAGCAGTGTATATTAAGGCAAGGAAGTGTCATTTTGGCACACTGTATATTGGTGATTGGTTTCATGAAACATCTAATACTAGTCATTTTTTCTATTGTTAAGATAAAGTGCTGTCAGACCTGCAGTGGACAATAATGAACTACTCTATTGCATAATTAGACTGAAGCCATAGATTAAGGCAAAGCTTGTACAGTATTGTGGTCTGAGAAAAAGAAACTGAAACTCCCCCCAGCTTACAATCCAAGAGAGGTCTGGATGCAGACCTGGTGCGGTGCAATCTGAGCTGCATCCAATGCACCCTAACTATCACAGTGACGTCACTCACTCCATTGAGTGCATTGTGTCTGACATTGCATGTCTTAGTGATGCAATCTCAGCTTGCATCATAAAGGCTGCATCCAGATACTATTGTGCAATCTAGCTTTATGTCTGTTCTGTTTTGAAGAAAATAATAGGGTGCATCTCAATCAGCTTCCTAGTACCCAAATTTAGGCATTGGTAGGGACAATGAGCTTGGTTCACTACATATTGGGACACTGGGTGTGACATGAGAACATTGTCATTGTACAACATCAAAACTGGACTTTATAAACAACAATGGAACAATTATTTTGCATAAGTTAATATTAGACATTTCTAAAAGTTTTAATTAGCTAAATAATTTGATTGTTTCATATACCAACAGCATTTCAACCTATAAACAATTTTAAATGTTTGCTAGATTGTTCTTAACCCCTCTGGCTACGTTCGTTCATGTTTAATATCAATAAATAACAGGACCTTTAGAAAAACTTCTTGCGATTGTTATGTTGATGATTTGATTCATGTGATTCATGCTTCATAACTTTCGTTAAGGCATCGTAGTGAACATCGATGCACCTTTATTTTCAAGGTGCCTTGTGGGATTTTTTTAGGGCACAAATATTTCAGTGCACTGGATGAGTTTTGCGATTGAGACGCTCCTTATATATAAAAAAATCAGTTCTCCGACTACTGAACAAGAAAGCTGATTGAGACTCCCTTAGTTCTGTGTTGTCCAAACCTGTTCCTAATGGACAGCTGACCTGCTAAGTTTAGCGACTCCAATTTAAGACCCGAGAACTGAGTTTGGACACCCCTGCTTTAAGATGTTGACCCTACAGGAGCAGGATTGGACCCACCTGTCTTGGATGAATTCTGTTCAGTGTTCGCTATAAAGAAGTTAAGCAGTCAAAATGGATGCATTTTCTTGGGTGTAATCAAAGACTTATGAACTTCATCTTTAAGGCTTTACTAGCAGTTCCTCACATGTTATTGGGGTTGTAGCAGAGCACATTGAGTTTGATATTTTCATCCCAGTGACGCAAAAGCAGGAAGAGCTGCCTGGCTGCTGCCCTCAAACCTGCCAAGTCGACACCTTCAGGTAGAGATTGACTCTTCAGCCAGAAATCTGCCTTGGCTGCCACTAGTTCCCACTCCACGAAAAATCCCGCACAGCGGTGTTCAAGCCAGGCCAGAGCCACCGCCGTGGCCCAGCTTGAGCTCTCTATGTCCATCTGGGCCTGTTCGTCTCCATGAGCCTCTGCGGGATCCAGTGGCGCACCTTCACACATGTCAGTCTCAGAGCCTCGCCCACTGTCAGCCTGCGGGGCTCCACCCATCAGTTTTGGAGACCCTTCTTCCAAGGGGTCAGACCACGAGTCTTGCATGTGCCTCACTGAGGTGGAGGCGGGTGGTGAGGTACAACGGAAAGGTGGGCTCAGACTGCTGCGGTGGCTCAGGTATGGGGACGCTCTTTTCAGGCGGTCCAGGGGAATCTGGATGCACTCGGAATATGATTCGGACAGCAGAAATGCACCTGATGCAAGCTGTAGGCGCACCTGTCAGGAAACAAAGTGGGTGGCATTGACTTTGTTGCAATTTTTATATGTAAATCAGGATGCAAATTTAGACCAACCAATGGCAAGTAGTCCGGCATGTCTGTGTCTAAGTGTCTCTCAGTTTCTGCAGAAAGACAGTGAGGTTTAAGGGGAGCTTGTTTTCCATTATTGCCCTTCAGTCTTCCCAGATTGAACCTAGAGAACACACAGAAGTTCAGTGTGATAGTATGAGAAAGTGCACCTCATTACAAAGTTTATTATTTAGGCAGGCTAGCACTGACTTGGAACCAAAAAAGCTCTCCATAGATCGCTGAGATCGAGAAGACACTGCTGATGGGCTGATACTTCCTCCTGTGCCTGAAAGACACGCCTTCATTAATACTCCCACAATTCACCAGACATGATGGGTAGTTTTTAAGGTACAAATATTCCTAAAGGTGTTTTCACAGTTCTCACTGTTTTGTAAAAATGGGTGAGTGATTTGAAGACGTATACACAGATGAAATATTATGAACAACTGGATACAATGCTGTTTGTTCCCCATGTGCTGCCAAGCCATGGACTCTAGAAGTACCCATCAAGGTGCACTGTGGTATCCAGCACCAATACGTTAACAGCAGATCCTTCAAGTCCTATAGATGTGGAACCACTGCAAAATGGACTTGTTGGTTCAGCACATGTTCAGTTGGACAGAGATCTCTGAAATTTTGAGGGCAGGAATACATCTTGAATTCTTCATCATGCTCTTCAAACCATGATGTGCACCAGATGCTATTATCCTGCTGAAAGAGACCACTCTCGTATGGCACACAATTGTTTTCCCAGAAGGTCTTCCAACAGGAGACCCATCTAGGCTTTCTGTTTGCTCGAACCAGATGGAATAGACTTTGTCACCCTGATGCGTGAAGGAGCCTTGTCACCCAGTCCATAAAATTCGCCATTTCAGAGGTACTATGACCTAGTCACAATACCGTAACAATTACATTTTTTTTCGACAATTCAATTGAACAATTCAGTCGGTTTTCATGCATCAAACACATTGATTAAAACTAACTAAAGCAAATTTTTTGCTTACTGTATAACCTAGCCCAGACACAAATTATGATTTTAGTTTCACTTGTGACTGGCTCATCAGTGTAAAGCCCAATTCATACATCTACATTGAGTGATTGCCATATACCACCTTGGATATTGTACTGTTGCAAGCATTTATGACGTGCAATGCTAATTTAACTGTAGTTCAAACTTACTTCCTATGGAGCCAGATCAGTCTAAAATATAACACAATTTACTAAATAAAATTCATACACCCACAACACGATTAACATTGACGAAATCCAGTTTGTAAGTTCAAAATGCGAATCAGAAATACACAAATCCAATTCGTAAATTCAAAACAGGATTCAAAAATATGCAAATTCAATTCATTTGGTGAAAATATGTATTATTTTTACTTGTCTGTTTACAAATTGACAAATTGGATTTTGTAAATGGAAATAGTGCTGTGCATGGATGAATTTTATTTAGTAAATGTATTATTTTTGAGACTGATCTGACTCCATAACTCTTATAATAATTATAATAACTCCATAATAATTGAAAAAAAAGAATGGTTCAATTTTGAACAACTTCAATTTTAAAATGAACACAAAGCAAAAATATCCATCTCGAGACTTATTAAACACTTGCACCACCAGAAATGTTGCTATTCTGACCACACCATAATACATTTTGTCTCTCTCCAATACTCACTGCTGTCCCAAGATGTCATGCTACAAGGGGATGCAGGTGTGTCGTCTCTGTCTGGGTCCAAGAAAAGAGAATAGAAATGAAGGTTTGCACTGACTAAACAGACTTTGTTTTATAAGCTCATTGGTGAATCTCACCAGTTCCTTGGAACTGGAGGGGTTACATTTGGAAGTTCTTGTTAAGCCTAAAGCTGCAGTCACACTGGACTTTTCTCCCTATAGACTTCCATTCATACGCACGCTAATGCGTCAGACCGGAAACGCGAGCACCTGCGACAGGTTTCGCAGTTTGCTGTATTAGAAAGTTCAAGCTTGGCGCGAAATCGCATCACATGATTGCGTGAGACCAATCAAAGTTCAAAACATGACCTCTCGGGACAGAAAGCTAAAGTATGGACCAATCACTCACTGTTTTAAATGTCTAATCATCTTGTTTAATCCCGCTCCTTTTCGCAGCGCCGTTCTACAGAAGTTCTCAAGCTCAAACCCTAGTATGACCGCAGCTTTAAACTGTTTAAGGTACAGGTGTCAAAGCCAGTTCCTGGAGGGCCTGCACAGTTTAGTTCCAAACCTGCTTCAACACACTGAAGCTGCGGTCACACTGGGCTTTTCCTCCCTTAGACTTCCATTCATACGAACGCGAATGCGTCAGACCGGAAACGCAGGGTCATGCGTTAAGTTTAGCAGTTTGCTGCGATGCAAAGTTCAAGCTTGGTGAACTCTGACCTGCGAATTTGCATCACTTGACTGCGTGAGACCAAATGAGGATCAAAACAGGACCTCTCTGGACAGAAATTTAAAACATGGAGCAATTGTTGGCTTTTTTAATTGTCTAATCATCTTGTTTAATCCCGCCCCTTTTCGCAGCGCCAAACGACAGAATTTCGCACACACAAAGCCCAGTGTGACCGTAGCTTTACCTGTAGGTTTCAAACAAGCATTATGGACTCAATTAGTTTGATCAGGTGTGTTTAATTAGGGTTGGAACTAAACTGTGCAGAGCTGCGGCCCTTCTTGAGGTCACTGATGTAGACATTATACCACAAAGTGATGATATTACAGACCACTACCTCTTACTATATAAGCTGTGTTTACCTGAAATTAGCAGATCCGCTCCGATATATCGTCCTAGTAGAACTATTGTTCCATCCACTAAAGATGAATTTATAAATAACTTACCTGATCTTTCTCTACTTCGAAATGCACCCGCAAACGCAAATGACCTTGATGTAGTAACCAGCAGTATGGATGCCATCTTTACTAGCACTTTAAATACTGTGGCACCCATCAAACTAAAAAGACTAGAGAGAATAAAACTACACCGTGGTATAATAGTCATACCCGCGCTCTCAAAACAGCAACCCGTGCCCTGGAACGTAAATGGAAAAAAACTAATTTAGAAGTCTTTAGAATTGCATACAAAGACAGTATGTCCAGCTATAGGAGGGCTTTAAAATCTGCCAGGGCTGAGCACCTCCGCAAACTGATAGAAAATAATCAAAACAATCCTAGATTCTTATTTAACACCATCGCTAAATTAACAAATAATCGGTCATCTTTGAAACAAAACGTTCCACCGCAAATTAGTAGTGATGACTTCATGAATTTTTTCAGTGATAAAATAGAAGGCTTTAGACAGAAAATAGGAGATATTAAACTTTCTGCACCGCCTTATACTTCAGATCCAGTAAACACGCCTCTGAATCTAAATAACCTACAGTGCTTTAAAATCATAGAACAGGAAGAGCTAGACAAAATTATAAATAGCTCTAAATCAGCTACGTGTATATTGGACCCAATTCCAACAAAGTTACTGAAAGAATTGCTACCTGTTATAGGAGAACCTCTTCTTAACATTATCAACTCTTCTTTATCTTTAGGCCATGTTCCAAATCCCTACAAGTTAGCTGTTATTAAACCTATTATTAAGAAACCACAACTGGAACCCAGCAACTTAGCTAATTATAGGCCTATTTCAAACCTTCCATTTATATCTAAAATACTAGAAAAAGTTGTTTCTGCTCAATTATGCTCCTTTCTGCAGACCAACAATGTTTTTGAAGTGTTTCAGTCAGGTTTCAGAGCTCATCACAGTACAGAAACTGCATTAGTGAAAATAACCAACGATTTACTCTTAGCTGCTGACCAAGGGTGCATCTCGCTATTAGTTCTACTCGATCTTAGTGCGGCATTTGACACCATTGACCATGGTATCCTTACTAATCGCTTAAAGTCTACAGGTGTCCAAGGACAGGCCCTACAATGGTTTAAGTCATACTTATCTGACCGTTACCAGTTTGTAAATATAAATGGACAGCCTTCACAAATCAGCCCAGTAAAATACGGGGTGCCTCAAGGATCAGTTTTAGGCCCTTTACTGTTTACAATATACATGCTACCCCTGGGAGACATTATTAGAAGACATGGGATCAGCTTTCACTGCTATGCAGATGATACTCAATTATATATTTCAACTAAACCTGACGAGACGTCTAATCTGTCCAAGCTAACTGAGTGTATTAAAGATGTTAAAGACTGGATGACCAACAATTATCTTCTCTTAAACTCAGACAAAACAGAATTATTACTTATTGGGCCTAAATCCTGTACACAGCAGATCTCACAACTCGATCTACAATTAGAGGGATACAAAGTTAGCGTTAGCTCTACTATAAAAGATCTGGGTGTCATATTAGACAGCAATTTAACTTTTAAAAATCATATTTCCCATGTCACAAAAACTGCTTTCTTTCATCTGAGAAATATAGCTAAGTTACGAAGTATGCTATCCATCTCAGATGCAGAAAAGCTAGTCCATGCTTTTATGACTTCTAGGCTGGACTACTGTAATGCTCTGTTTGCTGGCTGCCCAGCATCCTCTATTAACAAACTTCAATTAGTACAAAATGCAGCTGCCAGAGTTCTAACCAGGTCTAGAAAATTTGATCACATCACCCCAATGTTATCCTCCTTACACTGGCTGCCTGTTAAGTTTCGTATTGAATTTAAAATATTGCTTCTTACATATAAAGCTCTAAATAATCTAGCTCCTGCTTATCTAACCAATCTTCTGTCTCGCTACAATCCAACTCGCTCTTTAAGATCTCAAAACTCAGGACTTCTGGTAGTACCTAGAATAGCAAAGTCGAGTAAAGGAGGTCGAGCCTTCTCATTTATAGCTCCTAAACTCTGGAATAGCCTTCCTGATAACGTCCGAGGCTCAGACACACTCTCCCAATTCAAAACTAGATTAAAGACCTATCTGTTCAGTAAAGCATACACTTAGTGCACCACTTAGGGGGCTTCCACACAGGTTATGCATCTTGCTGATATACACTGTGAACATCAGCTACGCTAATTATTTTCTTTATTCTCCATTTCCACCTGGGGATACTCTTCCCGAGGCCCTCAGACTATGCAGAGTCACTGATTCGATCCAAGACCAACGACGAGATGATCCCAAGGTTTCCATATCCTGGACCAGGCCGAATCCTGAGCAGCTACTGCGATGGTCATGGAAGAGTGGAGAACATGAGACTGTTTCCTATGACGCTCCAGAGACAGACGAGTCTTCGCTGAGGCCAGCTTCCAGCCTCCGCCACTGAGACTGCAGCTCTGCACAAGACGTTTGGCCAGCGGAGAAATTAAAATGGTCGTGCCCAACTGAGCCTGGTTTCTCTCAAGGTTTTTTTTCTTCACTTCCGCCTTTAGTGAAGTTTTTTTTCCCTCTCCGCTGTCGCCACTGGCTTGCATGGTTCAGGATCTGTAGAGCTGCGCATCGTTGGATTTGCTCTTCAATATTTGGACTCTCAGTAGTGATTATTAAACCACACTGAACTGAGCTAAACTGAACTGAACTTAAACACTACAAACTTAACTACACTGTTCCTATTTACTGTGACCTTTTATGTGAAGCTGCTTTGACACAATCTACATTGTATAAGCGCTATACAAATAAAGGTGAATTGAATTGAATTGAATTCAGGAACTGGCTTTGACACCTGTGGTTTAAGGCATGACAGTGTTCATTATTTATGGACTATGTGTATATGCATTAACTAATATTAATAATAATATAACTTATACCTGTAGATGTGTGTGTATCTTCTGTCTCTTCACTGCCTCTGCTGGAGGGGCGTCCAAGTCCCACTGAACACAATTTCTGTCGTCTGCTGTGTCTGGTCGCAAACCACACACCTAAAACGCACACACACAATAGAAAATTACACTGTAGTGTTATTGCCCAAGTGTGTACCAGTTCATTCAGCATATCTTTTTGTGTCAAAGCCTTTACGTGAGATTATGTATAATCGCTATAACTGTACCTGTTTGTCGTGTGTCTCTGCTTTGAGCTTGATTTCTCAGATTGGTGTCTGTGGAAGTGAAGCTTGTGTACATGCAGACAATTCCACAGCTTTTACTGGTCTGGATCGCTTTCATTCTGTACCGCTTGAATGGACCTGTGGATACATCCATACCAGAAGACACCCAAACAACCGCAAACAAAAGTGTAGGGTCAGTGTTTAAGTAAAACAGTAATACATCTTTGTATATAATGTGATGTAAACAAACTGATTTAGTCATGTTAGAAACATTAGCAAAATCAATTTAGAAAGATATTAGCAAATAAAAATGTTTAAACATTAGCAGTGTGTTGGCTAAATCATGGTAGCACTGTTAAATTGTTAGCTACTTGAAAAACATGCTAGCATTGTTAAATGTGTTATCATAGATTTAACATTTAACATTTTGCTAAATCATGTTAGAAATATTTTAGCTACATGTTAAAACATTAGGATTTAAAAAAACTAAATAGGTTTTTAAAAATATTACTTAACTATTTAACATTTTAGGCTAGGCTAGTTGTCAGGTTTGTTGGTTTACGAATCTGGTACTCTAACTTTATTTAAAATTCAAACAACAGAAAATAAGTGTATAGGGTCAGTGTTTATATATGTAAAACAGCAATACATCTTTGTATATAATTTGATGTAAACAAACTGATTTAGTCATGTTAGAAACATTAGCAAAATCATTTTAGAAAGATATTAGCATATAAAAATGTTTAAACATTAGCAGTGTGTTAGCTAAATCATGCTAGCACTGTTAAGTGATTAGCTACTTGAAAAGCATGCTAGCATTGTTAAATTGTATTAAATCTGTTCTCGTAGTTAAAACATTTGAGTATTTTGCTGAGTCACGTTAGAAAGATTTTAGCTACATGTTAAAACATTAGGATTTAGAAAAATCTAAATAGGATTTTTCAAATATTAGTTATCTTTTAAAAACTATTTTACATTTTAGGCTAGGCTAGGCTAGGCTAGGCTAGTTGTCAGGTTAGTTGGTCTGCAAATCTGGTACTCTACTGAAAATTCAAACAGGAAATAAAAGTGTATAGGGTCAGTGATATACGTAAAACAGCTATACATCTTTGTATATAATTTGATGTAAATAAACTGATTTAGTCATGTTAGAAACATTAGCAAAATCATTTTAGAAAGATATTAGCAAATAAAAATGTTTAAACATTAGCAGTGTGTTAGCTAAATCATGCTAGCACCTAAAATAGTTAGCTACTTTTGAAATCATTGTACAGTTGTGTTAAATGTGTTCTTGTAGTTAGAACATTTTAGTACTTTGCTAAATCATGATAGAAAGATTTTAGCTACATGTTAAAACATTAGGATTTAGAAAAATCTAAATAGGCTTTTAAAGTATTATCTTTTAAAAACTATTTTTAGGCTAGGCTAGTTGTCAGGTTTTTTGGTCTACAAATATGGTACCATCTAACTTTATTTGAAATTCAAACAACAGAAAATAAAAATCTTGGGTCAGTGTTAAAGTAAAACAGCTATACATCTTTGTATATAATTTCATGTAAACAAACTGATTTAGTCATGTTAGAAACATTAGCAAAATCATTTTAGAAAGATGTTAGCATATAAAAATGTTAAAACATTAGCAGTGTTAGCTAAATCATGCTAGCCCTGTTAAATTGTTAGCTACTTGAAAAACATGCTAGCATTGTTAAATGTGTTCTCGTAGATGTATTGTGATAGAAAGATTTTAGCTGCATGTTAAAGCAATAACAGTAAATAGGCTAGGCTAGTTGTCAGGTTAGTCGGTTAATCTTTTACTTGCTAACTTTATTGAAAATTCAAACATTTTGTATTTTGCCTTTCAAACCTCTCTCAACTTCAGAGTCTGTTTCTTTCTCCGCCATGTTTTCAAAGTCTCTAATAACAGATCGTGCGGTCAGCTGGTGAATAATCTCATCCCAGGGTCCAGTGCTGTTTGGCAGGATTGCTGAGCTCTCTGTGTCCCACAAAACAGAAAGATCCACACTGACCTCCCAGGATACAGGCCTTCCTCCGAGCATTCCATGAATGACTGAGCGACACTGAGCCCCTGAAGCCTGGGCCTCGCCTGGAGGAGCAGCTGAAAACAGACCTTCAGGGTCGGTGAACGTGTCCCAGTCTAGTGGGGAAGCTGGAAACAGGAGGCCATCTGGATAGGGAGCGGTAGGAGAAAATTCCTTATTCGGTTCAATTCAGTCCTATTCAATAACTGTATATTGCAAGTCAGCTTTATCATAAGATAATTCAGCTGAAGTGAAGATAAGATTTAGCTCAAGTCACTCCATTCAATGTTGATTCAGTTTAGTTCAATACCATTTGGTTTAGTGATGTTGCGAAATTGGTCAGTTATGTAAACCGTTATATATACAGTGAAGGTTGGCGCCAGTGGTGTAGTGGTTAGTGCGTTGACACATGCACTCCGGTGCTCACGGCGTGAGTTCGAATCCTGTCTCGCGGTCCTATGCCAATCCTTCCCCTCTCTCTGCTCCCCATGCTTTTCTGTCAATACTCTCTACTTTCCTATACAATAAAGGCGAAAACCCCTAAAAACATATTTATATATTAAAAAAATATATATATATATATACAGTGAAGAAAGGTAACTATGCAAAGTATATAGCGCATGTCTTTGGACTGGGGGAAACTGGAGCACCCAGAGAAAACCAACGTGAACACGGGGAGAACATGCAAACTCCACACAGAAATGCTAACTGGCCCAGCCAGGACGCGAACCAGCGACCTTCTTGCTGAGAGGTGACCGTGCTAACCACTGAGCCACCGTGCCGGCACTGCCATACTTTAATGAAATTTTTTATGATCTGTATTTAAAGTATTTTTATTTTAGCAAATTTTCACTTCCTTTTTTCACTCAAAACTTATGTAGAAGAGTTAAAGGTAATTTTAAACTAGAGAAATCATCACCTTCTCAGAGTCACAACAGCAGTGTTTGATTCCTGAATGAGCTGAATCTTGCTGGCTAAATCAGTTTACAAATTGCACCAAACAATTCATTTGTTTATTGGACAAGTCTGGTTGGCTCATAAGTCAAAAATATTTAATGTTTTAATATTTAAATATTTAAAATGATTTGGTCAGTGAGACAGATTTCTTGCTCTGTAAAAACATTTAACACCTAATTAACATTTTACTCATTTGGCAGACACTTTTAACCTAAGCAACTTACACTGCATTGAAGGTAGACATTTTTTTTAGAAGTTCTTGCTTTCACTGAGAATCGAACCCACATTCTTGGCATTGTCAGCACAATGCTCTACTATTTGAGCAATAGAAAAGCTATAATGAATACTACATATTTAAACATGCAAAATCAACATATACATAATAAAAATCCATCAACTTACTACGTTTACTACTTTAAATTTATTCATTCATTCATTTTCTTTTCGGCTTAGTCCCTTTATTAATCTGGGGTCGTCACAGCGGAATGAACCGCCAACTTATCCAGCACATGTTGTACCTAGTGGATGCCCTTCCAGCTGCAAACCAGTACTGGGAAACACCCATACACACCCATTCACACATACAATATGGTCAATTTAGCTTATTCAATTCACCTATACCACATGTCTTTGGGCTGTGGGAAAACCAGAGCACCCAGAGGAAACCGACACGAACACGGGGAGAACATGCAAACTCCACACAGAAATGCCAACTGGCCAGCCGGGACTCAAAAAGCGACCTTCTTGCTGTGAGGTGACAGTGCTAACCACTGAGCCACCGTTTCGCCCCAACTTGGTATCACTTTATTTTGATGGTCCCTTTTGCACATTTTGTTTGCTATAAGCAACTACAAGCCAACTATTTCTCATTAGTGTATTAACAGACTGTCTGCTTTAATACCTGCTAATACTGATCCACCAACAGACATTCTACTGACTATAAGAAACTTTGAAAGTGCATGTCAATTTAAAAGAACCCTATCCTTACTTACTCCCCCGGCCGTTTATATCGAAGTTGATATTTAGCCGCACCATGTTGGTGTTACGTAACATCTAATTTTTACGAGGTGGGTCGTCAGCCCAACACTCAACCCCCAACCTGGAGGACTAGGACATACACACATACGCTACAGCCAATTTAGCTTACCTATAGCACATGTCTTTGTACTGTGGGGGAAACCAGAGCACTCAGAGAAAACCCACGCCAACATGGGGAGAACATGTAAACTCCACACAGAAATGCCAACGGGCCCAGCTGGGACTCGAACCAGCGACCTTCTTGCTGTGAGGTGACAGTACTACCCACTGCGCCACCGTGCCGCCCTAAGCCTAACCTTACAGTCTACTAATACTCTAAGTAACTTATAATTAACAAAATGTGTTAAAGGGACCATCCAAATAAAGTGACAGTATACATTTACTGTATTGTTTTATTTATATACTCTATTCTTCATTTTGTGAATGCATTAAAGCTGTAGTGTAGTGTAGTGAAGTGAGTGTTTCCCTCACTGGAGTCTGTGAGACTGGGTCTGTAAAGTCCTCCTCGTGAAGTGCTGTGTGTTTCTGTGTCACTCTCCTCCAGGCGTCCCCCAACAGCCTGCTCAAATGAGACCCTCTCTAGCGCCCTCCTCAGGCGGTGCATGTCCAGGTCACCCTGTGGAGAAGAGAAACTCCGGCCCGCCAAAGCAGAGCGAGCCAAAGCCTTCTGTCTTCGACGAGACTCATCCAAAAGCTTCCCCGCCTATAGAAACACACACAGAGTACCAGTGAGAGTTACATATTAAAATCTCAGTTAGTCAAAAAAAAAAAATTAGTTAACATTATTTAATGGATTAGCAAACTAAAAATAAGCAGCATTATTTCTACAGCATTTATTATGTTTTGTTAATGTGTGTTAATTTAAATATGTGTTCATTGTTTGTTCATATTAGTTTGATGTGCATAACCTAATGTCAACGATTTTCTTTTATAGTTTTCATGTTTCGACGTATTTATATTTTGTCAGATTTGAATATTAGAGTTTTTGATTGAACTGAATTGTATTTTTTAAATAATGAATTAATTAAACATAATAAATAAATAAAAAAATCACTTTTATTTTACTTATATATTTAAAGCAAAATATTAAATACAGGTTACATTACAGGGTTTCAACGCTAAGGATTTTTTCTACTGGCCTCAGAAATTTTCACTGGCCCCACCAAAAAATAAAATAAAAGAAAGCTAGTTAATAGCGATTTCTTAGCCGCATATTTTAAATAATGTGTCAAAAATAACGTCTGTGAATCTAGAATTTAAATATTAAAAAAATGTTAATCAATATAATGAGCAAAATTCCAAGTGTTATGCAAACAAAAAGAGCAGTATGGAAAATGCGCAGGTATTTTATTGCAGTTCTTAACTATTTAACCAAAAGTTGCCTGACTTGCCAAACTGACGACAAACTGTGCAAAACATTGTACCCACATAAATGTCTTCATCCAAAACGTCAGAAACAGACATTTTCTTTTAGCCTCATAATTTGATATTGCCATCTCTTCACTGTACTGGTTACGAAAACAACTTGCTCACAACATCCAATCACGTAAGAGAAACCGAAAAACAATATGGTGTTTACCACTTCACCGAGAAGGTAGCATTTAAAAGCACAAACTGTTTCTCAATTCTAAGAGTGCATGCAATTAACATATAATCACAGGCAAATTAAACTTTAGTGACATGACAGCACCCGATCGTGCCAGTAACGATCCTTTCTACTGTCCCGAGCATCTTGCACTCTAGCCGCGGGCGATCGGGCAGTCCTTATTGTTGAGCCCTGCATTAGATACAAGCATCTGAAAATGCATAAAGGTAGATGCTACAATATGTTGTTCAATAAAACAAACAAAAAAATTCAATATTAAAATTCTGTAACTGTAAAAACTACTTCCATGACGCCAAAATGCTTATGTAATTTGTTTGTGCCATTATCCAAAGTAAATATCAGGTAAAAATTCAAATTTTTATCATTAATATTTGTTTGAAGTTTTTTCATGTCATTTATGAGTTAATATGCTTTCCCAGGTTTTTAGATTACTCTCTTGGAAGTGAAGTCTGCTGTCACCTTCACTGATGGCGGATCTGTGTCTCCTGAAGAGGTGTTGTTCTGAGTCCACGGAGATTCCCAGCGCGAGAGGCCTCTGCTCTGTGTGGGCTCTACTTTTTCCAGGCCATGCGGCAGTGAACCCATGCCCAGTACAGAGCTCTCCGCTTGGGGAGAAACAGACGAGAAGACCTTATCACTGCTCAGAGAACAGTGAGTGAGCACATACTGATCCTGAACATATGATTCCTGCTGAATACGCCAGCGCACATCACTGGGGCTGTAGTCAGTGTCGCCGCCTGCAGATCAACACACACAAGGTACGGTTGGAATGGTCAAATTTTGTTTGTTATATGTTTGCAGTACTTTATATTTTGGATCACGAAAGAAGATATTTTGATTAATGCTGCAACTACGTTTTGGTTCCTATTGTGTTTTCTGTGTGTGTGTGTTTTATATATATACAGTTGAAGTCACAATTAGTAGCCCACCTGATTTATTAGACCCCTGTCTACTTTTTCACCAATTTCTGTTTAACGGAGAGAAGATTTGTTTTCAACACGTTTCTAAACATATTAGTTTTAATAATATTTTGTCAAGACACTTCTATACAGCTTAAAGTGCAATTTAAAGGCTTAACTAGGTTAATTTGGTTGACTGGGCAAGTTAGGATTATTGTTTAAAGGTGCAGTATGTAATTTTGACACCCAGTGGTTGAACTAAGTATTGCACTCCTGGATCAAACCAAACGCAAGCGCAGGTTGCCAGATTGAGGACAGGAGCGAGTGATTTAAACCGTGTCAACAGAAAACTGACAATGATCACCTCAGGTACACCTCATGTGCTTTATTCAGTGTTAAATGCTAACAATGTGAGTTTGAATGGCATTTTCCATGACACTTATTGCCATATACTGAAAGCAGCAGCAGATAGTCCACCTTAGATCTTGAAAATGAAATAAACCGTTTGAAATTGAGCTTTAGAACTAAACACATATCAGTGATTCAGCATGTACATTTAATAATGTTAAAGAGGGTTAATACTGTATGTATTAAATAGATTATAAACCTTAACATTTCGTGAGTGAGTGCATATTCTGTGTTTCCCCCACAGTCCAAAGACATGTGCTGTAGGTGAATTGGGTAAGCTAAATTGTCCATAATGTATCTGTGTGATTGGGTGTGTATGGGTATTTCCCATTGATGGGTTGCAGCTGGAAGGGCATCCGCTGCGTATAACAGATGCTGGATAAGTTGGTGGTTCATTCTGCTGTGGCGACCCCAGAATAATAAAAGGTACGAAAAAGCAGAAAAGAAATATGAATGAATAATTATATTAATAATATAATATAATATAATTCATTTCATTTTCTTGTTGGCTTAGTCCCTTTATTAATCCGGGGTCACCACAGCGGAATAAATCACCAACTTATCCAGCACGTTTTACGCAGCGGATGCCCTTCCAGCCGCAACCCATCTCTGGGAAACATCCTCACACACTCAATCACACTCATACACTATGGACAATTTAGCCGACCCAATTCACCTGTACCACATGTCTTTGGACTGTGGGGGAAACCGGAGCACCCAGAGGAAACCAACACGAATGCAGGGAGTACATGCAAACTTCACCCAGAAATGCCAACTGACCCAGCCGAGGCTCGAACCAGCGACCTTCTTGCTGTGAGGCGACAGCACTACCTACTGCGCCACTGCGTCGCCCAAAAGAATAGAATAGAATAGAATAGAATAGAATATCCATTCATTCAGTGCTAATAATAATTAAAAAAAAATTTTTTTTTCATTTATTTACTTATTTTTGGACTATCATACATTTTTACCCTGATTTACAAAATACATACACTAAATTGTCACAATGTGTAGTGTAACACAGTAACAATAGTTTACTTAAGAAGTCTTTCTTTTTATTAATAAAAAAACAAAACACATTTGATGACATATCATTAAAGTATCAAAATATTCTAAATGTATTTTAGTGCCACCCTAAAACCTTGCCACTAGGCTTGACCCTTTTGTCACTAAGTAAAAGTTTTTATCACTCAAATATAATGTCGAGTGTAATATATATATATATATATATATATATATATATATATATATATATATATATATATATATATATATATATATATATATATATTTATTTTCATTATTTTTTATTCCAGGCCATAATTCTAGCTATGAAATAATTTGCATAATTAACCATAACATTTAAAAACTTCCAAAACAAAACAGGTTTGCAATCAGGTAACCTTGTGGAAGTATGGTGTTAACTATTAGTGAAGAAAACTTGCAGCATCTTGGCTTAAAGTAAATCTTAGGTGGTGCTAGATCCTGTATTCTTACCTGTACTGACCGGATTATCAGTGGCTTGTGCACAGGAGAATTCAGATGAGATTTCTCTAGAAATCTCCCTCAAGGCCTCCTCAAAGTCTCCCTCAACCCCACACTCTTTCACAGCATCTCTCTCTCGCTCCTCGGCTGGAACCAGAGGCTGGAGGAGTTCAGAGGTGGATGGAGAAACCTCGAAAACTGATCCTGCTGAACCACCAGCACGACTTCTGTGTACACGTGGCTTCACCTGCTTATATAAACACAACACACTTGAAATCACTGAATGTGTTTGTTTTTTATTTACCCAGCTTTGTTTGCATTGTCCACCTTTTCCAATATATGACTTTGAGTTTCAAGTTATGGAAAAAGCATTGAAGCGAATCATTAAAAATAATAAGGTTATTGCAAATAATCTATATCTGTATTGAAAACTGAATTAGAGGTATTTGGCTTTGTGCTTTATTTTTATGCTTGGATTATTTTAACATGCTCTTTTGAGTGTTTTGTTCCTCCAGAGTGTTTTGCCTTTGTACAGTAATATTCAATGTACATCTGTAATGTTGCTGCATAAAAACTTGTTAGACTTTTTGAGGTTATTCATGGTCTGCTGAAAGTAATTTGTTAATTCTAATGAGTTTCCTTTGAATATGTGAGGGCTGACTTGTGACAAGGAAAATGCCACCTCTTGTACCCTTTAGAAAAACACTTCTCTGACTCTACAGTTTAATGGATGTTGCTTTCATAGTTCAGGCAAAGCATCATGGGACACAGGAAAAAGGTGTATAGCAAAGAGCGGAAAGTAAGTGGTGCTGTCTGACACCCACTCGGCCTTTCCAGGCAAGGCTCGATCTGGCAATTTCAGCATGGGAGGCAAGATGAGGAGGCTAAAACTGCAGCAACTAGTGCCTGATACTAGAGTATGTGCCTCTAGACACCAGGGGAGTAAGGTTTAAAGCACTCACCATCTGGCCTGAATTACACTCATCCCCCTAAATCTTACTCCTATCCGGGTCACGGCACCAACATAACCCCTACAGTCCAACACCCACATGCCCGTTGCATTTACATTTCATTACATTTATGCATTAACAGAGGCTTATACCCAAAGCGACTTACACCCGTGAACACACACTCGGAGCAGTGGGGGGTTGGGTGCATTGTTTGATGAAATCTACCTCAGCCGTGGTATTGAGGTGGATATTCACCCCACCTACAATCCTGCTAATACCGGGACTTGAACCTGCAACATTTGGATCCCAAGTCCAACTCTCCAACCATTAAGACCATCTAGATTGAGGATTCCAGGATGGGATATGTGTGCACCAACCATTGTAAAAACAAAAAAGTTATATGTTTCATTTTTAAGGCTTAAATTTAATTAATTTTAATCTTATTTAAAAATAATAATAATAATAAATGCAGAAAACCACATGTTTAATTTACTTAAAAAGTAACACATTTAGCTACTTAATTAAAGTGACTTTAGATAGTAATATATTAGTAATATATATTAGCCCAAGACTGGCTCCAACAAGGAGGCTAAAGCCCACCTATCCTCTAGCATCTAACATCTCTCATGGCACCAATGTAACCCCTTTTGTCTGAAACCCACCAATTTGCCTGCTCTGATCACAGCAGCATAGGGCTAAAGTCTGCAGCTCACACCCATCCGGGTCAAGGTAACAACCCCTCTGGCCCGGACACCCACCCACACACTCTAAACAGAGCTTAATGCAGCGATTCCAGAATGGGAGGCAGGTGCTTTAACAAGGAGGCCAAGTAATTTGTGGCTAGATCCTGTTTTGAGATCAGGCAAATGAGGTTTACCTGCACAGCACGCACCAGATGGCCTCCTTTACACTGTTAGACTCTCACCTCACTCTTCTGCGCTTTCAATCCGGACACATCATAGAGAGTGCAGTAGCCAATCAGACAGTTTCCAGGGTAGAGCGGCGGGATTTCATTGGGTGACAGAAGGGCCTCGACGTTGTCCGGCACATACCAGTCAATCCGTACATCCATCAACACTGGCTCCAGAGCTTTCTTCAGACATTTAATCAACTGTGGAGAATAGATGAGCCATTCATAACTACATTACAATAAACCAGGGGTGTCAAACTCAGTTCCTGAAGGACCGCAGCTCTAGGCAAGGCAAGGCAAGGCAAGGCAAGTTTATTTATATAGCACATTTCATACACAGTGGCAAGACACAGAATTCTACACAGTTTAGTTCCAACCCTACTTCAACACACTTGCCTTTAGGTTTAAAAACAAGCTTGAAGGACTTAAAGGTGCTGAATGTTAAGTTTTTAACTCTTCTAAAGCATAAAAAATCATAATATGTTTGCAGATATTTAAGAAACATGCTGTACACATTCTTGTTTACCAAGAAAATGCAAACAACTCAGTTATTCTGCTTTGAAAATGTGTCTTCTGTGCCGGAACACTGTCTTTGTTTTGGTTTTTTTTAACCCGCCCACTGCCACTTTAGCCAATTATATTTTAGCAACCCAGGTTGACTTCATGGAAAATCGCACATTTAATTCATTCATTTAGAAAGGCTCTCAAAGCATGTGTTCGTGACCGAAATTAGACGCAGATTAGATGCAGAGTTATGATTTGGCAAATAATATATTTACTAGCGTAATATATAATATAATATTTATATCATATATAATATGATGGTAAGAATGGTAAGGTTTATAATCTAATTAATATTAAACCTCTATAACATTATTAAATTTAGATGCTAAATCACTGATATGTGTTGGTTTTGAGTAAATTTTAAACGGTTTATTTTAGTTTCAAGATCTGAGGTAATGTTAAATTATCTGCTGCTGCTGCTTTCAGTAATATGGCAATAAATGTCAGGTAAAATGGCATTCAAACTCACATTGTTAGCATTTAACACTGAATGAAGCACATGAGGTGTACCTGAGGTGATCATTGTCAGTTTTGCTTTTAAATAAAACACTCACTCCTGTAGTCCTCAATCTGGCAACCTGCGCTTGCGTTTGTTTTGATCCAGGAATGCAATACCTAGTTCAACCACCAGGTGTCAAACTTACATACTGCAACTTTAATTGGTAGGATCAGGTGTGTTTAATTAGAGTCGGAACTAACTTTGACATCCCTGCAACCAACAGTTTTGACAAATATGAAAATATTATCATGTTGTTTGAAAATGGTACCACAGTGTTCCTAAAAAACAACAACCCTTCACCCAACAACAAAATTATTGAGATTTTTTTGGGACAACTTAATTGTTTTTGGTCAATCTACTTAAATTTGCTAGATGAACTTAATTGATTTGTGTTGGGACAGCATGAATGAATTTTGTGGAACCTTGCTCTTAATACAGTGTTGGAGTTTAATGTAAATGTCATGCACTGTACATTTCATAACATGGCATTTCAGTATCATGGTCAATTTCAAAGTAAACACCTTTTTTATAATAATCACACTGTTTTAAATATTAATATTAAAATATAATAAAGAATTAAATGTGTTTTTTCACAGTGATATTTTATGGGAAATAACTAATTATAAATAAATTATTAATAACAATAAAATAAATATTTTTTTTAGTAATCAGTTGATCATACATACGTATAACAATAACGAACAATAAACTTAAATAAAAGAACATTTTAAAGGAATAGTTCACCAAAAATTAATCATTTCTTCACGCTTGACTTGTTGCAAAAAAGTTTGAGATTTTTTTTTGTTGTTGTTGTTTTGTGAAACACAAAAGAAAACATTTTGAAGAATGTTGGAATCTGGTAACCACTAACATCTATAGACCATTTCGAGGGATGTAACAATAACAATGGTCCTAATGTATTTCCTGTATTACATTTTGAATTTTCATAGCTTCCAAGAATCCAAAAAGGTCCATATATTGATAAATAATGTTATGGCAGCCATTTTAACATTAAGATATGATTAAATTGCCTCTTGTTACAGTTATGAAACAGTTTGGTAACAAGCAGGAAATGTTCATGGGCCGGTGCCAAATCAAAATGGTCTATAATAGGATAACTAATTTCGATAATAATCAATGTTGACAGGTTTCCAACATTTTTAGGTGAGCTATGCCTTTAAATCATTGTTTGTCCTGCACAGGGTTAGTACTCAGTGTGTTTAACTTTTGTGCTTGTGTTTGTGTCGCTGTAGAGGGTGCTGTGGATTGTCGCACCTTCGGCTGAAGCCTGTCTTCCTCACTGAGAAACTCTGTGCTTCCTCCTGTGACCTTCGCAATGCCCTGCAGGAGCCTCCGACATGCCTGAGGACCGAGACCCAAACCAAAACACCTGCAACAACACCAACAACAGGTGCTTAACCCAAAACACTGTAAACAAAACAGAGAGTTTCAAGCACCTGTCCATTTTTAGGCTTTGGGCTTTTGGTATTTCAGTCTAATGAAAAGAAACATCCAAAATATACTTTGAGTAATTCTTTTGCTGGACTTCATTATTCCGTGTCTGTAGATTTCACTTTTAATAAATATATTTAAAGGCAGTTTTTTTTCTGCTGTACTGAGCCACAAATCTCACTTCAGCACCACTTACACTAAACCTATAGTTTAATTAATCATTGTATTCTGAAGGTTGTGATTGAGGTTTAATTTCATACATAATTTTCCTGATTATTCACATTTTATTCTTCAACAAAAATGTGCTAATGTATTTTGCATCTTCAGTTTTTCTGAATTATGGAGTGAGGAAAAAAAGAGATTTCTTTTGTAAAAAGCTTTTTCAAAAATAAAGTATATTTAACATATGTATTTTTGTTCTAGAAATGTGTGCAAACTAGTTCAATTTGTAGTTCAGTGTGCAACAGTAATCGCATTTAAAATAAAAGTTTGTTTTGACAATATAAGTGTGTGTACTGTGTATATTTATAATGTATATATAAATATTTGAGAAAATGTATGTTATATATATATATATATATATATATATATATATAAAATAAAGCAGTTTTTAATTTTTTAAAACCATTTTAAGGTCAAAATTATTAGCCCCTTTAATATATTTTTTTCCATTGTCAGCAGAACAAACCATCATTATACAATAACTTGCCTAATTACCCTAACCTGCCTAGTTAATCTAATTAACCTAGTTAAGCCTTTAAATGTCACTTTAAGCTGTTTAGAAGTGTCTAGAAAAACATCTAGTAAAATATTATTTACTGTCATCATGGCAAAGATAAAATAAATCAGTTATTAGAAATAAGTTATTAAAGCTATTACGTTTAGAAATGTGTTGAAAAAAAATCTTCTCTACGTTAAGCAGAAATTGGGAAAAAAAATAAAGAGGAGGGCTAATAATTCAGGGGGACTAATAATTCTGAAATTGTAAATATTTAAAATAGGCACTATTCTTATAAATAAACTGCATAGTTGCAATCTAAACAACTACATTCTTGACTAAAAAAGCTTCAAAAGTACATTTTGTTGTCAAACATCAGTAATATTTGTCAAACTGTAGCGTCTCTGCTTGTTGCTGGCTGTATGTGGGCAGAGTAATACACAGAGGTGAAGCGTGAAGAGGCCTTTGTGTAATGTTACTGGCAAAATATCGCACGACTATCAGCCAATCAGATTGAAGAACCAGACAAAACTGTTGTGTGTGTGTGTGTGTGTGTGTGTGTATATATATGTATATATATGTGTGTGTATATATATATATATATATATATATATATATATATATATATATATATATATATATATATATATATATATATATATATATATATATATATATATATATATATATATATATGGGTGGCGCAGTAGGTAGTGCTGTTGCCTCACAGCAAGAAGGTCGCTGGTTCGAACCTCGGCTGGGTCAGTTGGCACTTCTGTTTGGAGTTTGCATGTTCTCCCTGCATGGTCTCCCTATGTATATATATATATGTGTGTGTGTGTGTGTGTATGTATGTATATATGTACTGTATAGGATATAAATTATTTCTAAATTGAAATATCTATTTAACAATATATATTGTTTCTATGTATGTGTGTATTGCAAATACATAATAAATATATAATACAAACAGATAAACTCACCGGCCACTTTATTAGGTACACCTGTCCAACTGCATTTTAACGCAAATTTCTAATCAGCCAATCACATGGCAGTAACTCAATGCATTTAGGCATGTAGACAGGGTGAAAACGATCTGCTGCAGTTCAAACCGAGCTTCAGAATGGGCAGGAAAGGTTAAGGTTTAAGGTTAAGGTTATCTCTAATGTTTGCAGAGAATCGACCAAAAAAGATCAAATATCCAGTCAGTGCCAGTTCTGTGGGTGCAAATGCCGTGTTGATGCCAAAGGTCAAAGGAGAATGGCCACAACACGTCCAACCTTGAGGCAGATGGGCTACAGCAGCAGAAGACCACACCGGGTGCCACTCCTGTCAGCTAAAAACAGGAAACTGAGGCGACAATTCACACAGGCTCTCCAAAACTGGAAAATAGAAAACGTTGCCTGGCCTGAAGAGTCTCGATTTCTGCTGCAACATTCGGATGATAGGGTCAGAATTTGGCGTCAACAACATGAAAGCATGGATCCATCCTGCCTTGTATCAACGGTTCAGGCTGGTGGTGGTGTAATGGTGTGGGAGATATTTTCTTGACACATTTTGGACTCATTAGTACCAATTGAGCATCGTGTCAATACCACAGCCTACCTGACTATTGCTGCTGACCATGTCCATCCCTTTATGACCACAGTGTACCCATCTTCTGATGGCTAGTTTTCTTGAACATGGAAATGAGCTCACCGTAATCAAACGGCCTCCATAGACACCAGAGCCTAATCCAATAGAGCACTTTTGGGATGTGGTGGAAGATTCGCATCATGGATATGCAGCCGACAAATCTGTAGCAACTGTGTGATGCAATCATGTTAATATGGACCAAACTCTCTAAGGAATAATTCCAGTACCTCGATGAATCTATTCCACGAAGGATTAAAGCAGTTCTGAAGGCAAAAGGGGGTCCAACCTGGTAGTAGGAAGGTGTACCTAATAAAATGGCCGGTGAGTGTATATTATATCAAAAACTTTTATTTTGGTTGTGTTTAATCTTATCCAGCACTACTTTAAATTTAAAATACAATACAAAAAAAGTTTGCTTTTCTTAATGTAATCAATAAACTGCTGGTATACTATTGTATGTGTATTATACATGTGGTGTATTTTTTACACCACATTCACCTGTTTCTTGCTTTTAAATGTAACACTGTATTTTATATTATGCAAATGCACCATATATGTAAGGTTTCATGTTTGTAGGCCCATTTTAAGAAAGATTTCTCATGACTCAAGACATGTATGTCTCTTTTCAACTGATTGGCAGTGTGCTATGAGGTATTGACAGTGAGAGAACGGAATATGTTTAGTATTCCCCTGACAATAATCTGGACCATTTCACTAATTAAATGTCTGAAGGAAAGCTGAAACTAGATGACACACACACACACACACACACACACACACACACACACACACACACACACACACACACACACACACACACACACACACACACACGCACACACACACACACACACACACACACACACACACACACGCACGCGCACACACACACACACACACACACACAGCTGTTTGTTATTCAGGTCTGCTTCGTCTGGGTCGAAGGCTTTTAAATGTCTTGACTGAGTGTCAATAACAAGTCTGTGCTGCAATACAGTGGAAGCTATGTGTGGTTGTGTGTTTGTGGTTGTGCTGAAGAGCTTTTCCAGCTAAACATCACTTTGTCTAAACATCAGTTTTTATGGAAAGAGACTCTTGGTTCTGCATAATATAAAGTACACAGTACCATGAAATCATTTTACCAGCTTTATTTTTGTGTGTTGGAAATGTACAATGTCATTTTGGGTATTTATTTAAATGGTTTACTAACATATGCTTGAGTGGATTAGATATGAAAGGCAAATTTGCATAGAATTTGGATTCAAAGTTCTTCCAAACATTTTTATTTCTGAAAGTTTGATGTCAGTTTTGGTTATCTTAGTTTTAAAAGTATTGGCAGATGGAAATGTGTGTTTGTATATGTATACAGAAGTGTTTTAATAAAAACGGAGAGTAATTTAGAACTGAGGCGGCACGGTGGCTGAGTGGTTAGCACTGTCGCCTCACAGCAAGAAGGTCGCTGGTTCAAGTCCCAGCTAGACCAGTTGGCATTTCTGTGGGAAGTTTGCATGTTTTCCCCGTGTTCACATGGGTTTCTCTGGGTGCTTCGGTTTCCCCCACAGTCCAAAGACATGCGGTATACAATAGGTGATTTGGGTAAACAAAATTGGCCGTAGTGTGAGTGTGTGACTGTATGGGTGTTTCCCAGTACTGGGTTGCAGCTGAAAGGGTATCCGCAGCATATAACATATGCTGGAATAGTTGGCGGTTCATTCCACTGTGGCGATTCCTAATAAATAAGGGACTAAGCTGAAGGAAAATGAATGAATGAATGAATGAATGAATTTATAACTGGTTTGAAAAAAGTTTGGTGATCTAAAAAGTTTAGCTATTTTGAAAGTGTTTATTTATGGTTTTGGTGCTCATTAAAAAAAATAATAGTCATTAGTCAACTGAAATAAAAAATATATGAAGCTGATTTGAAATCTATATAAAAACTAATAAAAATCTTAAAAGAACGTGACAAAATTGCTAAAACATAATGTCAATTAAAATGTATTTTGTAATAGAATATAGTAAATAATCAAATCTAAGTGGTGATATATGCATTACAGCTGCTAGGATAATACTATGTCATTAGAAGTGTCCCAGAATGCCAGAAATGAAAGAGTGGATTAATGAGATGATTGAAATTGCATCGTACGAGTGTATGCTGGGGAGATGAAATAATGAGGGAGAAGTACATAGAAAATAGGATAATCTCTGGCAACGTCTAAAATTAGGTCAAATGACAGTGCACTTACAAAGGTACCACTACCTTAATTTCCAAGTATGTTTACTATATGTTGTTTTTCTTAGCTGAATTTTCTTGGTGTGAAAGGTGACTGAATATGTAACATGTATCATATGTATGTGTAGTGTGAAGTGTGTTCTTTGTTTTGTTCTTTGTCTGTTGAACTATAAAAAAGTTAAATTATAAATAAAAACGAGTGTAAAAGGCGTTTAGCTGGTTTTAAGTGTCTTACTCTGAAGATTCACAGAATTATAAAATAACTATTTGACACTGATTTCAATTACTTTAATTATTAGCGTTTCCTAAAAACATGGATGTGAGTAAAGGTTCTAATATGTATCATGAGTTTTAGCACTTTACCTTTCATTTTCACAAAAAAAAAAGTCATAAAAGTTCTGCCACGTTTTTATTATGCCACGTTTTTACAGGAGGAGCGCCTAATCCTGTTCCTGGAGATCTGCCATCCTGCAGAGTTCAGCTGCAACCTTGATCAAACGCACCTGTCTTGAATTACCAAGTGATCCTTCAGAGCCTACTTTGCTGGTTTAGTTGTTATTGATCAGGGTTGGAGCTGAACTCTGCAGGAAGGTAGATCTCCAGGATTGGGCACCTTTGCTTTACAGAAGGGGTCACCAATCTCGGTCCTGGAGGGCCGGTGTCCCTGCAGGGTTTAGCTCCAACTTGCCTCAACACACCTGGCTGGGTGTTTCAAGTATACCTAGTAAGACCTTGATTAGGTCATTCAGGTGTGTTTGATTAGGGTTGGAGCTAAAATCTGCAGGACACCAGCCCTCCAGGAACAAGTTTGGTGAACCCTGCTTTACAGCATTCAAAATTTACATTACGTACAGTATGTTGCCTTGCTTCAAGTTCTCAATGCTCTTGTAGTGTAACACCACAGTTTTTACCTGACGTTACAGGCGTTCCTTCTGACCAGCTCTATCACACGTCCGACATTACTGAGGTTTCCATCCATGATGATGAAGAGCTGTCGTGGGCAGCTGCGGTGGACGGGCTGTCGATAAACCCAGGACAGAGCAGACCACAGGTTAACAGCTCCATGATCTGATCGCAGCTTCTGGATGAACTCCAGTGCCTGAGTCACGGTGACCTGAGAAGCAACAGACGGATAGAAGGCTAGTCTCTTTAGCCCAGGGGTGCCCAAATTCGGTCCTGGAGAGCCGGTGTTTTGCAAAGTTTAATTCTAACCCCAATCAGACACACTTGGGGTAACTAATCAAGCTCTTAAGCTGCGGTCACACTGGGCTTTGTGTGTGCGAAATTCTGTCGTGCGGCGCTGCGAAAAGGGGCGGGATCTAACAAGATAATTAGACTTTTAAAAAAGCGAGCGATTGCTCCATGTTTTAAATTTCTATCCAGAGAGGTCCTGTTTTGATCCTCGATTGATCTCACGCAGTCAAATGATGCGATTTCGCTGGTCAGAGTTCACCAAGCTTGAACTTTGCACCGCAGCGAACTGCGAAACTTAACGCATGACCCTGCGTTTCCGGTCTGACGCATTTGCGTGTGTATGAATGGATGTTAGTTCAGCATCCCCTGTTTTCCCGCCTGTTCAGTCCACACTTTGACGATGCGCCGCTGTTCTCCTCTTAACCTGCACCTTTACATCGAACCATTTCTTTTTTAATTCGTTCACAGTGCGATTTTTCTGACCCCACTGCGTTAACCACGTCAGCTAAAGTCTCCCACTCCATTTTTTTTGCTTTCGTTAATTCCAGAGGACAAACTTGCAAATAACACAGTTTTTCTCTGGTCTACCTCCAATAGGAGCACCTCTAATTCACATTCTGTGAAGTTTCTCTTCTTGCTTGTTTTTGCCATTTGCTTTTTCATTTGATTTTGTCAAAGTGAAGTCATTACCATATTTATACGGGGGAGGAGGCAGGGAGGGGTTTTGCGCACGACATGTTGCGCTCAGTTTCACGATAATTTGGATGTACAAAGAGAATATGCGTGGGATTCCTCATACGCAGTGCTTCATACATCTGAATTTTTTACTGCGTACGCACATTTACAGCTTTGTCCGTACGCAATGTTTTACTATGAAATCAATGTCAAGTTTTTGTACATGAGGCCCCAGATGTTTGTCCATGTGTTGTTTGCTAGACTTTATACAATATTTTATTTGCAAAAGTAAGTGATCACCTAGATTTTCAGATTTATGGAATAATAAAAAGAGATCCCCTCTGTAAAATTTTAAATGATCTTTGATTTTTATTCATTTTGTGGGAAAAACTATGCAAATTATGGCATAATTACTTCAACAATGCATATTTATTATTTGCATATTCAACCATTTCATAAAGTAAATCTAATGAATCACCTGGGAAAGTATGGTGATATCTTCCCCGATTCACCTCTTTATCTCTTACAATTTAATAATGAAGTTTGACATGGTATAATTCGAGAACTAGAGAAAACCACCCTGTGTGATGGAAATGTGAAGAGCAGAGCTGTATAATGGAGCAAAGCAAGTTTGTTTTGGATGATTGCGTGCTGTAAAATGCATGGCAGTGCCATATGGCTCTCTGTGTTTTAAAACACTCTGTCCTGCCAGACCCTGGATTTGCTTGAACCTGATATTGCAGCGTCATGGCAACCGGTAGTGCTGACCTGGACAGAGATTTTTATCACCACAGGTCGCTCACTGGTAAACATCAACCAACCTCACATGCATCCAGATCCTGTATTGTCTCCACCTCAGTGAATCTTGAAATAAATGCAGCTAAAAAGAGGGTGGAAAAACACTCACATCTGTGCAAGTCTTGCTGGAGTTAAAAAGAGGTCTGACTGTAGAGCAAATGCCAGCGATGTTCAACATGGTGCGGGTCGGCAGACTCTTGATGGCCACCAACATCCCCTCCTGTCAAAGACATGACAATTTCTGGCTCATTTTCAATTGGAATA
The DNA here is from genome assembly GCF_903798145.1 of Danio aesculapii. Taxonomy (NCBI): domain Eukaryota; kingdom Metazoa; phylum Chordata; class Actinopteri; order Cypriniformes; family Danionidae; genus Danio; species Danio aesculapii. Next base: position 45,094,154 of record NC_079436.1, read on the forward strand.
TACTGCATAGTCATAGAGTTTAATGCAATCAGGTGTTAGTGAACAAAACTTATGGTGCCAGATCTGTGTCAAATATAATACATTTACAAAATAATATCCATGCATACACAATTCACATTTACAAAATCCAGTCGGTCAATTTGTAAACACACAATTTGTAAATATATAAGTAAACAAGTGTAAATATTTTCACCGAATGAATTGGATTTGTGTATTTTTTAATGATGTTTTGAATTTCTGAATTAGATTTATGTATTTTTGAATGTTGTTTTGAATTTCTGGATTGGATTTGTGTATTTTTGAATGATGTTTTGAATTTCTGAATTAGATTTATGTATTTTTGAATCGCGTTTTGAATTTCTGAATTGGATTTGTGTATTTTTGAATGTTGTTTTGAATTTCTGGATTGGATTTGTGTATTTTTGAATTGTGTTTTGAATTTCTGAATTGGATTTGTGTATTTTTGAATGTTGTTTTGAATTTCTGGATTGGATTTGTGTATTTTTGAATCGCGTTTTGAATTTCTGAATTACATTTGTGTATTTTTGAATCGCGTTTTGAATTTCTGAATTGGATTTTTGTATTTTTGAATGGCGTTTTGAATTTCTGGATTGGATTTGTGTATTTTTGAATGTTGTTTTGAATTTCTGGATTGGATTTGTGTATTTTTGAATTGTGTTTTGAATTTCTGAATTGGATTTGTGTATTTTTGAATGTTGTTTTGAATTTCTGGATTGGATTTGTGTATTTTTGAATGTTGTTTTGAATTTCTGGATTGGATTTATGTATTTTTGAATGTTGTTTTGAATTTCTGGATTGGATTTGTGTATTTTTGAATGTTGTTTTGAATTTCTGAATTGGATTTGTGTATTTTTGAATGTTGTTTTGAATTTCTGGATTGGATTTGTTTATTTTTGAATGTTGTTTTGAATTTCTGGATTGGATTTGTGTATTTTTGAATTGTGTTTTGAATTTCTGAATTAGATTTATGTATTTTTGAATCGCGTTTTGAATTTCTGAATTGGATTTGTGTATTTTTGAATGGTGTTTTGAATTTCTGAATTAGATTTATGTATTTTTGAATCGCGTTTTGAATTTCTGAATTGGATTTGTGTATTTTTGAATGTTGTTTTGAATTTCTGGATTGGATTTGTGTATTTTTGAATGTTGTTTTGAATTTCTGGATTGGATTTGTGTATTTTTGAATGTTGTTTTAAATTTCTGGATTGGATTTGTGTATTTTTGAATGTTGTTTTGAATTTCTGAATTGGATTTGTGTATTTTTGAATGTTGTTTTGAATTTCTGAATTGGATTTGTGTATTTTTGAATGTTGTTTTGAATTTCTGAATTGGATTTGTGTATTTTTGAATGTTGTTTTGAATTTCTGGATTGGATTTGTGTATTTTTGAATATTGTTTTGAATTTCTGAATTACATTTGTGTATTTTTGAATCGCATTTTGAATTTCTGAATTGGATTTTGTATTTTTGAATGGCGTTTTGAATTTCTGGATTGGATTTGTGTATTTTTGAATGTTGTTTTGAATTTCTGGATTGGATTTGTTTATTTTTGAATGTTGTTTTGAATTTCTGGATTGGATTTGTGTATTTTTGAATTGTGTTTTGAATTTCTGAATTAGATTTATGTATTTTTGAATCGCGTTTTGAATTTCTGAATTGGATTTGTGTATTTTTGAATGTTGTTTTGAATTTCTGAATTGGATTTGTGTATTTTTGAATGTTGTTTTGAATTTCTGAATTACATTTGTGTATTTTTGAATCGCGTTTTGAATTTCTGGATTGGATTTGTGTATTTTTGAATGTTGTTTTGAATTTCTGGATTGGATTTGTTTATTTTTGAATGTTGTTTTGAATTTCTGGATTGGATTTGTGTATTTTTGAATGTTGTTTTGAATTTCTGAATTACATTTGTGTATTTTTGAATCGCGTTTTGAATTTCTGGATTGGATTTGTGTATTTTTGAATGTTGTTTTGAATTTCTGAATTGGATTTGTGTATTTTTGAATGTTGTTTTGAATTTCTGGATTGGATTTGTGTATTTTTGAATTGTGTTTTGAATTTCTGAATTAGATTTATGTATTTTTGAATCGCGTTTTGAATTTCTGAATTGGATTTGTGTATTTTTGAATGTTGTTTTGAATTTCTGGATTGGATTTGTGTATTTTTGAATGTTGTTTTGAATTTCTGGATTGGATTTGTGTATTTTTGAATGTTGTTTTGAATTTCTGGATTGGATTTGTGTATTTTTGAATGTTGTTTTGAACTTCTGGATTGGATTTGTGTATTTTTGAATGTTGTTTTGAATTTCTGAATTGGATTTGTGTATTTTTGAATGTTGTTTTGAATTTCTGAATTGGATTTGTGTATTTTTTAATGTTGTTTTGAATTTCTGAATTGGATTTGTGTATTTTTGAATGTTGTTTTGAATTTCTGAATTGGATTTGTGTATTTTTGAATGTTGTTTTGAATTTCTGAATTGGATTTGTGTATTTTTGAATGTTGTTTTGAATTTCTGAATTGGATTTGTGTATTTTTGAATGTTGTTTCGAATTTCTGAATTGGATTTGTGTATTTTTGAATGTTGTTTCGAATTTCTGAATTGGATTTGTGTATTTTTGAATGTTGTTTCGAATTTCTGAATTGGATTTGAGTATTTTTGAATGTTGTTTTGAATTTCTGGATTGGATTTGTGTATTTTTGAATGTTGTTTTGAATTTCTGGATTGGATTTGTGTATTTTTGAATGTTGTTTTGAATTTCTGGATTGGATTTGTGTATTTTTGAATGTTGTTTTGAATTTCTGGATTGGATTTGTGTATTTTTGAATTGTGTTTTGAATTTCTGAATTAGATTTATGTATTTTTGAATCGCGTTTTGAATTTCTGAATTGGATTTGTGTATTTTTGAATGTTGTTTTGAATTTCTGGATTGGATTTGTGTATTTTTGAATGTTGTTTTGAATTTCTGGATTGGATTTGTGTATTTTTGAATGTTGTTTTGAATTTCTGGATTGGATTTGTTTATTTTTGAATGTTGTTTTGAATTTCTGGATTGGATTTGTGTATTTTTGAATGTTGTTTTGATTTTCTGAATTGGATTTGTGTATTTTTGAATGTTGTTTTGAATTTCTGAATTGGATTTGTGTATTTTTGAATGTTGTTTTGAATTTCTGAATTGGATTTGTGTATTTTTGAATGTTGTTTTGAATTTCTGAATTGGATTTGTGTATTTTTGAATGTTGTTTTGAATTTCTGAATTGGATTTGTGTATTTTTGAATGTTGTTTTGAATTTCTGAATTGGATTTTTGTATTTTTGAATGTTGTTTTGAATTTCTGAATTACATTTGTGTATTTTTGAATCGCGTTTTGAATTTCTGAATTGGATTTGTGTATTTTTGAATGTTGTTTCGAATTTCTGAATTGGATTTGTGTATTTTTGAATGTTGTTTCGAATTTCTGAATTGGATTTGTGTATTTTTGAATGTTGTTTTGAATTTCTGAATTACATTTGTGTATTTTTGAATGTTGTTTTGAATTTCTGAATTACATTTGTGTATTTTTGAATGGCGTTTTGAATTTCTGAATTGGATTTTGTATTTTTGAATGGCGTTTTGAATTTCTGGATTGGATTTTGTATTTTTTAATGTTGATTGAATTTCTGAATTACATTTGTGTATTTTGAATGGTGTTTTAAATTTCTGAATTGGATTTATGTATTTTTGAATTGTGTTTTGAATTTCTGAAATGGATTTGTGTATTTTTGAATTGTGTTTTGAATTTCTGAATTGGATTTGTGTATTTTTGAATTGTGTTTTGAATTTCTGAAATGGATTTGTGTATTTTTGAATTGTGTTTTGAATTTCTGAAATGGATTTGTGTATTTTTGAATTGTGTTTTGAATTTCTGAATTGGATTTGCGTATTTTTGAACTGTGCTTTGAATTTACAAATTAGATTTTGTAAATGATAATTGTGTTGTGAATGTATGAATTTTTTTTGTAAATGTAGATTATAAATATGAGATTAATCTGGCTTCATAAAACTGCCTGTTAATGAGAGTCAGGAGAAACATGCTGATTGATCCAAACCAGAAATATTTACTTGTTCAAGATTATCATGAAACCTTTATAATCATGACGAGGCTTTGAATCATTGTCTTGCACATGACAACTTGAAATTAGCAAGACAATATTACGGTCATAAATCTGTCATAAACATGACTGTCATGAAGCCAAAATTTTTGAGTAATGAATTTTATAACAGCACCCTTAATATTTTTCTTGACATCAGCTACAGTGGTACAAGTTAAATTTGACATTAAATGTCATTCTATCTTCCTTTTATTTAACTATTCTCACTTTTACTGAGACAATTTAATGACGAATTAATTTTAAAAAAGATGATCAGAAAAACATCCATGACAATTATAATGGCCTCATGACAGATTTATGACACATTTTGTTGTCAAGTTGTCATAACAAAGACATCTCAAACTACGTCATTTATGCATTTAAAATAGCATAACTGAGCGAATGATACTTAATGACTGTTCTTATGAGCAAGCATTAAATCTCCTTCACATGTCATGATTATAAAGGTGTCTTATTCAAGTAAAGTGTTACCACCATGTACTGTATTTACAGCACAACAAAAACTGTATGCATTACACACTGACCTGCATCAAACTACGCTGAAAAAAACACTAGGTTCAACACAATCGATTTGTGTTGAACAGCATAAAGGAATTAAATTAACTTATTAGTTTTTACAAATTTAAGTGGATCGAACTAAACACCATTGAGTCTTCCCCAAATAAAAATTCATGAATTGTTTCAGCTCATTTTAAATAAGTAGTTTGAACAAACAGTAGCAGTGTATATTACCCCTAACCTTATTTCATCAAGTAGTTCCTGGATTAACATCTATGTTGATCCCGAAACAACTTTCCAATCAGCCAATCAGAATTAAGGGATGTGTTTAGCGTTTATGTTAAGTTTAGGCTTACGGTTAGCTTTATGTACTTCTACATGATTGTTATCCAACTATTTTTCCCCTCTGATAGGGAACTAAGTTACAGTTATGGTTGGGTTTAGAGGTAGGGATAGGTATGAATTACATTTTCGAATAAAAATGATGTTCCAGGATCGCATCGTACATGACATGTATATATTACTGTGTATATTATTAGTGAGTGTAAATGACAAGAATTGAAAAGACAACAAAAGGTTGTGGATGTACTGTTAAGGAGAATTAGTGTTAAATGGGTTCTTTTATGTCTTTTTTACATGATACATAATAGAATATTATGTATTAAGTAAAAGTTATTAAATATGAAGGCAATAACTATTAATTGTCTAACTCCAGTTTGCTGAAATGTCAACAAATAATGCATGTCATTGTGCTGTATAGTGTCTGCAGAACCTTGATCCTGTTGATGTTGTGCTGTGTCATTGTGTTGCTGTTGTCAATCAGGAAGATGAGCTCTCTGCTGGCCTGCTGCAGTTCTGTTGGTTCGGACAGCAGATCAGGGCAGAAGTTTAACATCAGGACGGGGTTCAAGAGCAGGTCCTTATGATAGCGTCTCCGTACAAACTCCAGCTGTGGAAGGCACATTCATATACATCATTAGAAAGATTGGGTTCCATACTATCGATTTGTGTTGGGACAGTAAAAAGGAATTAAGTTAGCTTATTAGTTTTTACTAACTTAAGTGGATTGAACATAAAACAATTAAGTTGTCCCTACAAAAACATCAAGTGTGTTGTTTCAGCTCATTTTAAATAAGTAGTTTGAACAAACAGCAAATGGAATTTTTGAATGTATGTACACACTAGTAACTAAATAGTACCGCAAATGATGTTCAGGAGTGTTTAATATCAATATTCTTACTCTCTTCTCAGACTCCACCTCCTTTCGGGCACAGCGAATGAAATCCCGCCGAGCCCGGATCTGCTGCTCATATTCGCTAAAGGTGAGCCGGCCCTTTTCCAGGATGACCAACGGGCTGTGAGACTCTGCAGGCAACAGAAGATTTCAGTGTGAGTTTGCAAATGCTATTGTGCCATATACTTATACAGTATAGCCACTAAACTGCATTATAATTTGCAGTCTTACTGACAACACAGTTCAGATCAATTATTTAGAATTTCAGTTCAATTTGAAAGACATCATGCCAGTGCGTCTAACCTTGTTGTTAAACACACAGACAAAAAATTACAGTACTGTAGTGTTAAAGGCACTGTGTGTAATTTTCGCCACTAGAGGGTGCATATTCACAACAAACAAATGCATATTTTGATGAAGCAATGTATGAGTGTGAAATTGTGAGAGTTGTGGTCTTTATTACACCCTAAAGGACCATGAAATCATGTTCATGGATAATTTGAAGTATTGAAAACTTATCATGGTCACAAGTAAGGTTGCGTAAGGCTGAAAACCATCAAAGCAATATGAGAGCATTGAAGCAATTGCTGATGAGAGACTAGCATGACACAACACAAACGCATAGGAGCCTTTATTTTGCCACAGTCTACCATTTCTGGCTCTTCTACTGTACAAAAATTTTTATTTAATATTTTTTCTTAACATTAATTTGGGTGGACTCATTTTTGCTCCATGATCTTAAGTTAGTTTGTTAAATTACTTGCAGTTTGGTTTGGTTTGGTACCGACTAATGTAATGCATATGCACAAATATATTATATAATATAAATATCTATATTAGCATCCTTCTAAAATCTTACATATCGTGCCTTTAATGATCCAGGTGGAAATGGCGACTATGAAAACAAATGAGGGAAACTGCAATGCACAATTTGGCAATGCAATTAAAGTAAGTGCTAGGTTCCATTTAAATTCAAGTGAGTCCTTTTATTGCTAAAAGCATTCAGCTGTTTGTAATGCTATAAAACATGCTTTTGCATTAGCTGTAAAAAAAACACATTTCATAGAATAACTTGAGCAGGAGAAACGATATCTTAATGACCTTGTCAGAGTTAGTTGCTATTGAGTATTTGGTCATTCAAGCCAGTCAAGTTGAGCTTTTTTGTTATTCTGGTACATGTGTGGACATTAAATGGGGATACTAAATGTGATGTTTTGCAGGAACACGGTGCTACATGCATAGCTAAAATAATAAAGCAGTAATCTAACTATAAATATACTCTACTCGTACTCTAAATAGTTGACTGTACACATAACCTAAGACAGACTATACAAGTACTTAACATCGGGGTTCCCAAGCTTTTCAGCCCACGACCCCCAAAACAACAAATCCAGTGACTCGCGACCCCCACTATCCTCGGAGGGGGTTATAAACATTCAAACATTGCACACAACGGTGGACACACACCAATAGGCCTATATAAACACAAGCATGTTAACAAGTCTAACAACCATTTAATTTGTATTTTTTTTGTAATTCATTTGTTTACTTTAATATTAACCTCATCTAATCAGACTTGTGGCACAATGTTTACTGCACAAGTCTATTCTTAGGTTAATTTTGGAGATCATCCTCTATGTTCTGTATGATTTTTAAAAATCAAAACATTTTTTAATGTACGTGAGTTCTGTAAATGTGTCAAAGTTTACCATGATGCTGTAAATCAATCTGCTGCAACTGACGCTATTGCTGTGTCATTAATATAACGTGAACACAGCAGGGGTCGCAATCTCAAGGGAACAACATCGCTTTTTATTTGCTTGTTGGTTTTTTAATGTAACTATTATATTTATCTTCTGTAGGCTATGGATAAAATATGGTTTCTAATAGTTTATAACAAATAAAATTTTTTGAAAAAAATCAACACATTGTCCCCACACATTGTCCCGTGACCCACCACCACTGCTTGCTTTACATAATACTATATATTGTGCAAAACAGATTGAAAAACAAATAGTACAGTATAATTTGTGATGGCAGTATAAATTTGTGTTATCTTATTGAGTCCTTGTAACATATTGGGCCCTATCATACACCCGGCGATGCAAGGTGCAAGATGTGTTTTCACGACGTGTTGCTATTTTCAGCCCAACGCAACCTTAATTTTCCCGTTTTCCGCCATGTTGTTTAAATAGCAAATCCATTTGCGCCACTTTGTGGACTCATGGGTGTTCTGGTCTAGAAAAGAGGTGTGTTAAGGCGCATTGTTGGCAGCCTCAGACTGTGCAATAGACCAGCTGAGAGCAGGTCTAAAGTCCACTGCAGAGTGCTTTAGTTGTGTGCCTCGCTTACCCATTGCTTAATACACACAGGATGTACAGCAATACACAAATATCTTTACAAATGAAAAAGAATTAAAGGAATAAAATATTAAAAGAATTATAGGTTTTTTGACCATACTTCGTTATTATTGATCATTTATTCGTTTGCTGGAAATTAGAACTGAATTTAGAAATAGTTTTGAAACAAATCTTTGTGCTTAACAAATGAAATTAATTATGTATAGGCTAATGGATGTCTGTGCGTACAACACGTTTCCTTTCCACGAAAGAGAGAAAGTGAAATTAAAGGCAGATTAGAGGAGGCTCATATTTTATTCACGCACTGCAGATGCTCTGTTTAACTGTTTTCTCACTAGTGAAGCGTTCGGTTTTTTCACTTACAAAGTCCGCCATGTAAATAGCAAAGGCGCCATGACTCGACGCAACTGACTGTTAAAGGGAATGGGAGATGAGACTCTGATTGGTTTATTCTCAAAACACACCCATTACTCATTAAGAGAATAAGCTCAACCCTGTTAGACCATGCGCCACGGTGCAGAGTGTATTTTTCCATCCTTAAAATAGCAAAAGTGATTCAGACACGCCCTTAACGCTTTTGCACCATGCGCTTTAGACTTCGCGCTTAGATCGTTAAAATAGAGCCCAGAGTGTTTATAAGAAAGTGTCTGGTGCATATAGAGAGAATAGCCCTCCTGTGAATTTTTTTTCTTCTGGAGAAAGTCATATTTGTTTAATTTCGGCTAGAATAAAAGCAATTTTTTTTTTTTTTTTAGAAATCAGTTTCAGGTCAATATTATTAGTCCCCTTTTAAGCAATATTTTTTATCAATTGTCTATAGAACTACCATAGTTATACAAGGATTTGCCTAATTAGTCTAGTTAAGCCTTTAAATGTCACTTGCAAGCTGAGTACTAGAACCTTGATAAATATCTAGTAAAATATAATTTACTGTCATCATGGCAAAGATAGAAATCAGAAAGAAAGAAAAAAATCAGTTAGTAGAAATTGCTTATTAAACTATTATGTTTAGAAAGGTGTTAAAAAATTCTTTCCATAATACAGAAATTGGGGGAAAAATATACAAAGTGGCTAATAATTCAGAAGAGCTAATAATTCTGACTTCAACTGTACTAGAGCTACACTATTCATGCAGTACAATTGATATGCAGTATGTAAATATTGTCTCTCACCACTAAGGTGTAGTATTATTTCCAGATGTCGGTCACACTGATGTTCCTCGGCCAATGTGATGTAGGTTGCAGATGCAGACTGTGCACTGGGATCAGCATCCGCACGCAGGGCATGAGTGGGACTTTCCAGACCTGAAAGCACAGAGACTTAATAGGAAAGGTTTACAGAGCCTGAACGCATGACATTTTAGCTGATTTGATTAGTTGCTATGAAGAATATCATGCCGATTGGAATCTTTGACATCTGGGCCTCGGGGAACTAAAGATATGATAAAACAGATTGACGATGTGAAGATTGATCTGGGTGGGGTGAAGATGACTTTTAAATTCATTATATTTCAGTCAGACATTTCATAGAAAGATCTAGATGTGTTAAGGAAAAGGTTAGCGTTCAATCTTAAGTTTTATTTAAGCTTTTTTTAAGATGACTTTGACTTTATAATCAGTTCAGTTTAATCATGCATGGTTTAATTAAAATATTTTGCTTCAAAAATAATAGGTATTATCCTAAAAAATCCCGTAGCACTTCAAAAGTTGGGGTCCGTTTTTAATTAATTCATTAATTTAAATAATAATGTAATGAAAATAATCTATTTTCTATAGCGCCTTGAAAAGTAGCTTTCTGAAAGGGCTTTGCAAGCAAGCATCACAACAGAGAAAACCGCTTTCTTAAAATACAACAGATATAAAAGAAGCAATGCCAAATAAAATGTATATCAATTTGAAAACGGGCATATGACTTCCCTTATGAATGCATCAATGCTATGTTTCCATTTAAAGATGCAAATTAAATTTATGCACAAAATTGGATTTTACATAACAGATGTAGGAATGAAGCAAAGATTCCATCCAATGAGTCAAAGAGAAAAAAAAAGTCACTTCCTGATTAACTGGTGCCAAATATCAAAAGTAAAAAGTCGCTCCTGTCAATTCTGGAGGTCATTAATAATAACACGAATACTGAAATGGTTAGAGCATTTTAGAATGGCCAAAACACCCATTCAGGTGTTTTACAATGTGCTCAGCCTGCTGGTTTGTCCATTCACACACATTTTTATCAACACATGATCTCTTTTAACAAAATCACATTTTCAAGATTTATGCGCATCTTGGCGTTATGCGCATAAAATAGGTGGAAGATGATTGGATCCACCAGGACTCTTCCTAGAGTTGGCCGGCCATCTAATAACCTGATGGTCACTCTGTCTGAGCTCCAGCGTCCTTCTGTGGAGAGGGGAGAACCTTACAAAAGGACAAACATCTGTGCAGCAATCCACCAATCAGGCCTGTATGGTAGAGTGGCCAGGCGGAAGCTACTCCCCACCTGGAATTTGCCAAAAGGCATCTAAAGGACTCTCAGACCATAAGAAACAAAATTCTCTGGTCTGATGAGACTAAAATTTAACTCTTTGGAGTGAATGCCAGGCGTTACGTTTGGAGAAAACCAGGCACCGCTCATCACCAGGCTAATACTATCCCTACAGTGAAGTACGGTGGTGGCAGCATCATGCTGTGGGGATGTTCTTCAGCAGCAGGAACTGGAAGACTAGTCAGGATAGAGGGAAAGATGAATGCAGCAATGTACAGAGACATCCTGAATGAAAACTTGCTTCAGAGTGTTCTTGACCTCAGACTGGGGCGACGGTTCATCTTCCAGCAGGACAATGACCCAAAGCACACCACCAAAATATCAATGGAGTGGCTTCACAACGACTCGGTGAATGTTCTTGAGTGGCCCAGCCAGAGCCCAGATCTAAATCCTATTAAACATTTGTGGAAAGATCTGAAAATGGCTGTAGACTGTCGCTTCCCATCCAACCTGATAGAGCTTGAGAGGTACTGCAAAGAGGAATGGGCAAAAATTCCCAAAGACAGGTGTGTCAAGCTTGTGGCATCATATTCTAAAAGACTATATACATATGTGCAAACAAATATAACTACACTGTGAAAATAATCTGGAAACTAGCAGTTTTCCGTATTTTGAGATTCATGTTTTTATTTTTATTTTCCCACATTTATTTCTGCTTTTGAATTGCATTATGGAATCTTTCTTTCTAGAAAATTTTAACTTGAAAAGTGAAAAAGTGACTTTAATTAACATTGTTAATAGTGTAAAGTGATACATTGTCTGGGATGGTGTTGTATAGTATGCTACAAAAACTTTGTAATAAACTACCAGTACATGTTCTGTTATTTTACAGACTTATCTCTCTCTGTGTTATTTGTTATACATGATATTATTTCAAAGTACTGAAATGTCAATAAAAGTCACTTTGTTAAACTGTAGAGTTCAACATCAAAAGTCGACAGAGCAGAAATCAATACCCCATAATGCAATTCACAACCGTAAATAAACAGAAAATACGGAAACTGTTAATTTACAGATTTTTTTAAAAATAGTTTATAGTAATAAGATTAATTGACAATATTGCGATGGCTCAGTTTTCAGCTGTGTTTTTATGTAGTACTTTCTGTACAATACCTTTAATCGAGCAGGCATGTGTGGATATCTTTAAATCTGTTATTTTATGCATCACTCTCTCCTAATTTTTCTGCATTTGTCCTTCTCAATGTCCTATACAGGTGAACCAGAGTGACCTCTTTCTGTGATTTAAGACTCTCTATCACCCTGCCTCCATCTCTCTCCTCTGTTTTTGTGGCCTGGAGCCTGAACCAAACCCTCACAGACATGCTTCAGCTCCTTCTGGCAGGCTCACCGATGTCTATCATAATCACTGATGGCCATGCCAAGGTTTATGCTAACTGGATTATTTCAGAACACAAGCTGGACCTGCGTGAACGGACAGTCTCTCTTTAAAAGCATTGAGAATAAAAGGCTTCAGTGCAGTAGCAGTTATAGACCACAGTAACTGTCCTGCTGAAGAAAAGAGCTCAGGTTGGGTCCACTTTAAAATTGATTTGATATTATTATTTTATATCTGTCTTAATACCTCGTCCATCCTCCAATGTAACATTTATTTTATGCCTATACCGCACTACACATTAAGGATTATTGCACATATTGATCTTCTATGCTATTCTCTATTTCTTTCGTCATCTTGCAATTTTTCAAATTATTTTTATTTTATTTTTTTTTTTAATATTACTGTTTTTAAATGTTTAATATTCATTTATTTTTCTTCAGCTTACTCCCTTATTCATCAGGGGTCACCACAGTGGAATGAACCGCCAACTATTCCATCGTATGTTTTATGCAGCGGATGCCCTTCGAGCCGCAGCCCAGTACTGGAAAATATATAACATTGATTCATTCATTAATTTTCCTTCAGCTTAGTCCCTTATCCATCAGGGGTCGCCACAGTGGAATGAACCACCATCTATTCCAGCATATGTTTTATGCAGCGAATGTCCTTCCAGCTGCAGCGCAGTACTGGGAAGTAATTAACATTCATTCATTTTCCTTCAGCCCGGTTTATACTTCTGCGTCAAGTGATCGGCGTGGCCCACGGCGCATGCAACGCGCGTAGCTGTGCATTGATATTTCGGCGCACTGTTTCTGTTGCTCTGCAATAACACTTTCGAAACACTCATTGGCAGTGAGGTGTTTATATTCCTCTGTGTTGAGTTTCTTCGCTCGTGTTTTGTTTTTTCTGAGCGCTTCCTTAATGTACAAGTGGTACAAACTCGCTTATTTTGAGGCAGGCACCGGCGGGCGTGCAACAACTTTAACCATGAGGTAAACACAAAACAATACTTTCCATCCGGAGCTCTTTCACGGGACTCCACACTTGTAAACAATCGCTTCATCGGGCTCGCACGGCTCTCGGTCCCGCCCACACTCGTCAGCGATACCAAGCCGACCAATCACAGAGCTTGAGCTACGCGTCGTTGCGAGGTGTAGTTAAATTTTTGAGAAGGGTGATCCTGCACAACTGGAGTGGCTGCACTTTCAGGACCGTACGTTTAGGACCGCATCTTTAGGACCCTAGTTTTTTGTGACATCGCCACCTGCCGGATTAGATCATAGACGCTCTAATAAGATGGATGGCAAGAATAATGTGAGTACCGATTTTCTTTTAGGTTTTATTTTAAACTGTAAAAGAAGGTGTTTATTTAGTACTGTTATTGTTTTATACTGTGCAAAGTTTATGCAAAAATGCCCGATTAGCCCGCACGATTTACCCCAGTTTCAAGGGTCTCGGACAAAAATTGTGGAAAGTTATGTTACGATATGCGACGATTTTTTTCCAGAAGAAAATCTTATAATATTGAGTGTGGAGAAGTTTACACAGGTAAAATGAGAGCTGCTAACTATTAATCAATTATTCCCACGAATTGGGAATACATTTTCTAATTGTATTAAATATTACAACGTTCTCAATTCGTGGCCTTGGTTTAATGAAACTGTTGATTTAATGGCGTGTTGACTTAACGGCTAATCATTTTAAAAAGTACGTTGATGTGTGAGATGTTTCGGATTTACCTATATTTTTCTGTAAAAGTGTAAAAACGTCTTCTACTCATTGTTTTATCACATTAGCCAAGTATAAATCAGGCCTTGACCATATAGAGTCTTATTATCATGTATTATGTCTACACATTAATATCTATGTTTATTGTGTAGGCATGTTAATGTCTATCTACCTGGCCAATATGAAGTGATGGCCAATATAATTGAAAACAAACTATAGGAATATTTTCGCTGAGGTTATCTCAAACTGTTGGGTAACACTTTATAAAAACTGCATACTATAAATGATTAAGCTTTAACAAATGGTTAACTTATTACTTTATTTTTTGTTTAGCATTAAATCTACATTAATAGACATAGTTAAGCAGTTTATAAATACAGTTACAAATGCTAGCTGTATTCTTGAATTAATAGCACCTCTATGATGTGCTTGCTTGTTTTTTTGTATTTGTTAATTATTTGTTTCATTTCATTATTTTTGTTTCATTACAAAATTAAGTATTATTTAAGCAAATGAATGACAGTGATTAAAACAAAACAATAAAAAATAAAACTTTACAAAATCAAATAAAAAAAAAATCTTTGCAATCTAAAGATAAAATTACTGTACAGTTTAAACCACAGCATAACATTAAAAATGTTTTATCATATTGCGAAATAGTGATATTTTGATGTTTTATCAAATTTAATTTTTAAAATGTAATTTTATTCTTACTTAAAAATAGCAAAGATTTTTTTTCATTTGATACTGAGCCTTGTCATTTATAAGAGATCTACAAATCATAAATATTCCACACTTTAGATTAGGTCACAAAACTAAGAAGTTGAGTTAATACCAGATTTATTAATTTACAGAGTAACTATTACTCTATGCCTGAAAAATAAGATGTATACATGTTCATTAATCACTAAAGCACCAATTACTCTTAAATAACTGGTATGTAAATAATGCAATACTTCATTATTGAAAAAAGAATTGCATTATAAATAAAGAATACAGCATCTGCAGCTGTATTTAAACTACTTACTAATGTCTGTTATTGTAGATTTAATGCTTAGCAAGTGATGAACTAACTATTTGTTAATTCTTAAGAAATTATTCATAGTATGCAGCTATTTAATTACCAAATACACTAACTATTAGGCTCTCTCTTTTTCAAGATGCATATAACGATCCAACAAGGGAGATCCCTGCCTGAATTGAAGAGATGCTGTATGATACAGTACACATGCTGTATGATACAGTACACAGGCTGTACTCATATATTTTGACTGCATTCCTATAGGCTATACTGATATATTTTGACTACGTTCCTATAGGCTGTACTGGTGTATTTTGCCTGTGTTCTTATAGTCTGTACTGGTATATTTTGCCTACGTTCCTATAGACTGTACTGATATTCTCAGCCTGCGTTCTTATCCTTTTCTTTTTTTGTAGAAATCTTGCACAACAAATTGATCCTGGAAACTGGACTGAGAAGACTGGGCATGATGTTGCTGTGACTAAACAAATGGCTATTTCAAACAAATATAACTACAAGAGATAGACAGTGGCTTTCATCTGTATCTTTTTTTGTTACTTTTAGGGCTTGCCACGCCAGAGCTGTGGTAATGAATGTGGGGTTTTTATGCTTATGGTGAGGTCTAAGGTTTTTAACTAAGTATAAACAAGCCTTTGTCAACACTGTGAATAAAAGCTTTTCCATCTTTTCTATTGCAGTATACCCTTTGCTCTGTGACCGGTGTGGCAATTGAATTCCAGGAGGTAAGTTTGTTTAAAGCAGCGATGTCCAAACGGTCCTGGAGGTCCGGTGATCTGCAGATTTTAGCTCCAACTTGCCTCAACACACCTGTAAAGATGTTTCTAGAAAGCCTAGCAAGAGCTTGATTAGCTAGCCCAGGCGTGTTTGATTGTGGTTGGAACTAAAATTTGCATGACACTGGCCCTCCAGGACTAAGTTTGGACACCCCTGATTTAGAGAAAATGTTAGAAAAAAAATCTCACTTTAAATGTTTGTTTGTATACTCTTTATCTTGAAGAAAATGGACACATCATGAATTATAAGACTTCAAAATAGAAGGATATGGCACCTCTGTAACACTTTTGAAAAATTTCATGTGCTGTTTTCCATTTTATATATATATATATATATATATATATATATATATATATATATATATATATATATATATATATATATTGGATGTTATCATATGTGTTTGCTGGATAATGTATAATAAAGTATAATGACTGTCATCGTCATCTTAAGATAAACAGGAAATATTTGCAATAGTTGTTTCATGCTATATGCAGCTGTAAGGTAATGTAGTGTAGGGAAAAGCTATGCAGTATTTTAGATTAATCTTGTTATTTTTAATCAGCGGTTTGCCTTCTGGACCGATGAGGCCAGAAACTTGCTCCAAGGAAAACTTCAGCCAGTGTACAGGGTGCCAAAAAAGTGTGCCATCTCTGAGGAAATCCCACTTCACATTCAGGCTGTTCCACAACAGAGGAAAAAAGAATTGTCGACTTTATTGTAAAGTTAAAGGGGTCCGAGGAGCATTTGACGGTACTTCACCGATCTTCACATTTATCCTTCTTTGTCTTTAGTGTAATACGTTTCTCTAAATAATTGTTTTTATACCATTGTTTGCCCATAGGGTGTACTCAACGGGAAGCCCTCTAAGTGGTTGCGTAAGCAAGCATCTTTCCAGGTGCCTGTCTACATAGACAGTGAGGAAGAGCAAGATATCCCTTTGCTTATCTTAAAGACGTACTGCACAGGACACCAACAAAACTGAGGTTTACAGATGAAGTGCAGCTTATCTGTGATGTTCTTTTTCCAGAGGTATGCCAGAACAAATAATGCACTTACAAAATCTACGGTATATAAATTGCATGCTGGGTGTTACTCATTTATCGACCCATGTATAATGATATTTGCTGTTCAGTGGTGGTATATTAGTTCATTTAAATGAATCATTTTTTCATAGGCCATCATACATGCTCTGGGGGTCTTGAGGGGTTTGTCTTTAGATGATGCTGAGCAGGTTTACCTTTCTGGCACAAAATATCATTACAGGTCAGAATATGATTTATTTTGACACAATGCTCAGAGAAACTTTTTGTTACTGATATTTACATTAACCCATCAGTGCTTGTTCTCTATTTCAGTGAAGTAGAATAATTTAGTCGAAAAATTGACAAAAAATCTAGGAAAGAAGGGAGACCATTCAAGAGGTGGGTATTGCTCTTATATACCTAAAAATTTGCAGCTGGCAGTTGGGTGTCCTTTTTGGTTCTCCTAACAGTGCATAAGTTTAAACCAGAAATATATATTACAGTTAAACATGGTAAAATATATTTTTTATTACTTATAATAAATATTAATTTAAATTTAATTGCATAACAAATGGTTCAACTTTTTCATTGTTTATTTATATATATATATATATATATATATATATATATATATATATATATATATATATATATATATATATATATATATATATATATAGATTCTCTCTCCCTCTCTCATTCACAGGAGCTAAAGGAATGCTGCTTTTTGTGCTATTGTGGCTGTTGTGTGTGGATGTTTAAATAAATGTACATTCTTGAATAAATCCTCTGTCATGTCTCTCTACATCCTTTACAAACTGGTTTTAAATTAGTTACTGCATATGCTGATTACATTTGATTTCAATGTATTTGTCCTGATACTGAGCTAATTAGTTTAATCCAAGGGGATTCATCCATATACAGTATTTTTCAAGAAATGCAAGTCTTTTAAGGCACTCATTTTTTTCATTTGTCTAAAGTTAAGAAACATTTTTAATTTCTTTTTTTATCTGTAAATTCATTTGTTTTAATTTAAAATTGTTACTCACAACAGGTGTTTCACACTTTAACTTCTGGTACGTTTTACATCAAAAAGCACAATTTGAAAAAAAAAAAGCTCCTAAAAGTCTCCGCTATATCATCCAATCAGGTAGGTGGCGCTGGGAATCCAGTCCTATGGTCCTAGAAATGCAGTTCACCGTGCCATCCAATCCAGTAGGTGGCGCTGCCGAAAAGAAATGCGGTCCTAGTAATGCAGTTTTACAATGTCATCCAATCCAATAGGTGGCGCTGCCGAAAAGAAATGCGGTCCTAGAAATGCAGTTTTACAATGTCATCCAATCCAGTAGGTGGCGATGTCACAAAAAACTAGGGTCCTAAAGATGCGGTCCTAAACGTACGGTCCTGAAAGTGCAGCCACTCCAGTTGTGCAGGATCATACTATTGAAATTTTTTGAGAGGTGCGCGTCAGCGACGCCGACGGCCACGGCGAGGGTTGCGTCCACGTGTAGGCTGCACCATAACATACGCGTGCGCTTGATGCAAAAGTGCACACAAATCACGCAGTCATAGACCTAAAAGCAAACGAAAAACTTTAACTGTATTAAGATTAAACTTTACGATGTGACGCAAACTTAAATTTTCTTATGGATGAATATACTGAGCTGACGTTGAAGATCCTGTTAGTCCCATATGCATCAGGGATCGGATCGCCACAGTGAAATGAACCGCCAGCTATTCCAGCATATGTTTTACGCAGCGGATGCCCTTCCAGCAGCAGCACAGTACTGGGAAATATTTAACATTCAATAAAAATATAAACATTATTACACATATTTATTAGATCTAGTTATGTTTTTTTTCTCTCTCAGCAATTTCTACAGCCCTCTCATTTCACTTTGACTGCTTTTTTTTCTATTTTTAATCATGTATTCTAATAGCGACATATAATTATCGCAATGGCTTCATGTGTAGTCTTTAAACCTCTATGCAACAGATGTCTAATATAACCAAACAACCAGTTAAACGGGATATTTCACCCCAAAAAATACTTTAATAACCATTTATTCACCTTCAAGTGGTTCCAAACCTTCATGAGTTTCTTTTTTTGATGAACACAATAGAAGATATTTTGAAGAATGTTAGAAACTGGTAACCATTACCTTTCATAGTAGGAAAAACAAATACTACCGGTTTACAACATTTTTCAAAAAAACTTATTTTGTGTTCAACAGAATGAAACTCAAAGAAAAAACAGTGGCAGTTGGCAGAACTTTCAATTTTGGGTGAACTATCCCTTTAAGCAACATACAGTTTTCAACAAAATTAGATGGTTTGAACAGTCTGTCAGGCGCAATTCACTATTTTTGACCAATTTAATGCTACACCATACTACACCACCAAACCCTAGTTATGTTGTGCAATTTAAACTAAACCACAGACAACAGATGCATCGTGGCTTGCCATGTCCACTTATTATATGCATCTGTGAGCTAGTTGTTTGAGCTTGGCTTGTTACATGCCAGCACTTATTTGGTTATTTTATTGTTCATTATTGTGTCTCATCATGTGTTTCTGTCTGTCACCCAGTCCACTTCTCTACTTGCTCCGCCTACTCCCATCTCTGATTGGCTGTTTCACTTGTTGTTGCTACAACCAACCACAACTCCCCTGCTACCTGATTGGTTGCTACTCTGTCCAAGTTCCAGCCAATCCCGGCATGACACCTGGCCTTTAAAAAGGGTTTCAGTTTGTTAGTTCAGGAGCAGAATCTCTGACTCTATGTTTGACACTTTGCTCGACACTTTGCTCTTTTGATTGTTGTATTGTGGCTTGTTTGTTCGGTGTGCTTGGTTAGTGTTTGATAGTTTGTTATCCCCATTTATCAGTATTGTTCGTCATTGTTTAATTTACACTCTGTTATTGTTGTTCAAGTTTGTTGCTGTCTGTTCTCACCTTTTGATTCGCCATATCTTTCCTAACCTCATGTTTCCCTGTGAGTTTAGAAAGACTGGTAGGTAAGTACGTCACGTGACATACATATCAACAAGTAGATTAACATTTGTCTAGACACACCAGGTAAGAGGGTGTGTGCCAACCAGTGTATTTTTGGTTTAATGTGTTAGTCAGTGTAGATTAGATAGGACGTCATTGACGTTGATTTCTTTTTCATATTTTTTTGTTTATTAGATTAGGTTTAGAGGGGATTTGTTGTGAATATTAGTAAGACTGTTTGGTTTTGTTTGGTTCTTTTATTTAGCACCGCCCATATAGCCAGTCTTTCTAACATTTCATTGTTTATTGTCTTTAACCTTGTATATTTTGTAAATACCTCACTCACTGATTCACCCTCAATTTTTGTAAATAAAATCACATATTTCTCCACTTATTTCTGCTGTCCATCCTTACTTTGTATCACAATTTGATTTTGAGTTTTTGCAATAACCAATTCCTCAGTTAAATGTGCAACCCCACACTCCTAGACAAAAGGGGTTGTAACAGGCTCTTAAATCGAAATTTCCTAAAATTATTTAGGTGGTCAGATGCAGATATACTGGAAAAAAATTATTGAATTTACAATTTTTTTAAGGTAAGTGGTTATAAACAGTTTATTTGGGCTGAATTTAAACAAACCAATTAAGTTGAACATTGCTCACTTTAATTTGTTTGTTTAAATTTTGTCCATATAAATTGTTTGTAACCACTTACCTTAAAAAATGTAAAAAAAAAATTTTTTTCAATGTAGTTATATTTTCCAGTGATTTTCTATATAAAGTATCTGGATTTACTTTGGTTTAAAATGAACTTGTTCTTGTTAGCTGTTTTTTTTTTCCACCAAGTTCTGGCAACACAAATGAATCGAGCTTCTTCTAAATGTAGTGAATGTATTTTTAAACAAATTTAAGTGGATTGAACATAAAACAATTAAGTTGTCCCCAAAAAACTCAAGAATTGTGATGTTTCAGCTCAAGTTTGAACAAGCCAAAAAAACTTGAGTGTACTTTAAAGGCTGTAGAGGAAGAGATAAATGTTACCAGCCAGCAGACAGGCTCCTCGAACCAGCAGCTGGAAGCTGAGCTGATAAGGCGAGAGGTTTGTGGCAGAGCTGTTGAGCAAAGCGTGTGTGCACTGCTGCCCGACTCCCAGCATCCTCTCCTGCTTGCCAGACACACTGCCAAAACACATCGTCGGGCTGAAGAAGAGACGGTAAATGGGGTTTCAAGCAATTTACTCCACTTGTGATTCAGATGGTGTAAATCTAATTAAAGGGATAGTTCACCCAAAAATGACAATTCTGTCATCATTTACTCACTCTTCTATATGAGTTTGTTTCTTCTGTTGAACACAAGAGAACATGTTTTGCTGGAACCCAGTGACTTCCATACTATATGTTTTTTTCTGATAATTAGTTATTTTTAAGACAATGGATCCCAGCAACCAACATTCTTCAAAATGTCCTCTTTTATGTTCAACAAAAGAAATAGACTCATAAAGGTTTAAAACCACTTCAGGAAGAATAAATGTTGAGGTAATTTTCAGTTGGGTAAACTATCCCTTTAAGGAAATACTTTTATTAAAGATTCATTCATTTTCTGCTTTTCCGGGGACGGGGTGCGGGGGCAGCAGCCTCAGAAGAGAACCCCATACTTCCCTCTCCCCAGACACTTCCTCCAGCTTCTCCTGGGGACCCTGAGGTGTTCCCAGGCCAACCGAGAGACATACTCCCTCCAGCATGTCCTGGGTCTTCCCTGAGGCATCCTCCCGGAGGTTCAACTTTTATTGAAATTTATTTTAGCAATTGTTTTTATTTTATTTCATTTATACAATTTGTTTTTTGGCATAATGTTTTTATTGATTTTCCACAGGAGAGGTCGTACAAAATCCTCCAGATGTCATTTACAATAGAACAAAAAGTAAACTCACTTTCTGACCTCATACATCACCCAACCCCTATCCATACACATCCAACCCACCCTTTATTTATACATTTTGCTAAATATTATTACTTTTTTACTTACTTAAATTATTTGTTATTTTCATTATTAATAGTTTTATTTAGCAAGCGAGCATTATATTGATCATTGTATATGTGACCCTGAACCACAAAACTAGTCTTGGAAATAACCAAAAACACACTCTATCTCTAAAAATGATAGATTTTTCTTTTATGCTAGATAATGTTTCATAAAGATATTTTATACATTTCCTACTGTAAATATATCAAAACTCAAATTTTGATAATGTGTATTGCAAATAGTTGATTTTCCTCAATATTCACCCTCAGATTCCATATTTCCACATTGTATCTGGGGTGTGAATTATACATTGACGATTGGAAGGTCGGTCAGTTGGCATTTCTGTGTGGAGTTTGCATGTTCTCCCCATGTTCGTGTGGGTTTCCTCCAGGTGCGCCGGTTTCCCCCACAATCTAAAGACATGCGCTATAGGTGAATTGAATAAACTAAATTGTTCGTAGTGTAAGAGTGTTTCCCAGTGTTGGGTTGCGGCTGAAAGGTTATCCACTGCGTAAATCATATGCTGGATAAGTTGGTGGTTCATTGATCAAAATTTGCCGATTTAAAACCACTGAATGCCGTAAGCATGCATTCACAATGGTATGGACAATTACAGGGGTGGTCAAATGTATATTTAAGTTAACAATTATTTTAATTATGTATATTATTTAAGATACTGATCCAAGCAAACTATTTCTTAACTATTAAAGGGCTGACGCCCCATACATCTTGTTTTGATGTCCTTCAGGTGGGATCAAGTCTTAATTACGGGGGTCTGAACCCCAAACCCTCCTGTAAATTCGCACCCTGGTTGTATCTCAGCCAGTAATTGCCATATCCTAAGTATGCAAAGCTTGTTTATTCAGATTTCAGATGATGTATACATCTCAATTAAACAGACATTGACACTTAAAACTGGTTTTGTTGTGCAGGGTCACATATTACACAATATTTTGATCTCAAATTGATCCTGTTTTTTTTTTAATTATCTGTTCAACAAACAAACAAAAAAACTCACCAAAAGCTATTTTAAAAATACATTTTAGGTCTACTGTGATTATTATTAGTAAGAGTAAAAGATCTCTTAAAGAGATTTACCTGTTCTCCTCTGATTTTGTGCCATTTTCACTTTTTCCAGGCTGGACCCTTGCTCTTACTACTGGTGTGAGCACTGTTGGGTACACCAGACGGATTGCACCATTTTCAAGTGTAGGAAGTTCAAGGGTAGTGCTGATGACAACGGACACGATTTCTAGAGGTCCAATTTGGCCCGTGCTCACAATGAATGTACTCCTCTCCAGGTCCTCGTCTAGCAACAGATGACCTGAATTGGAAAAAATTAAATCACAGGTACAAAAATCTCTCCATTGGAAAATTATTCATCCTCAGTACTGTGTATTTTTACCCTAAAACTCAGGCCTGCTCTGAAACCTAAGTGAAATATGTGTGTGTTAATGCAGGCACAGAGCCAACACAGCTCTCTGTTTTAATGAATGCTGCCCGCACACCTCATGCTGGACAAGTACAAAGCAATATAAAGAGAGAACGCAAGATTTACAAGAACACCTAATACACATCTAGTGTGTACAGTGACACAATCCTGTGAAAATACAATGAAATTGCTCTATGCTGCACCTTTCTTTCTTTCTTTCTTTCTTTCTTTCTTTCTTTCTTTCTTTCTTTCTTTCTTTCTTTCTTTCTTTCTTTCTTTCTTTCTTTCTTTCTTTCTATCTATCTATCTATCTATCTATCTATCTATCTATCTATCTATCTATCTATCTATCTATCTCACTATCTATCTATCTGTCTGTCTGTCTGTCTGTCTGTCTGTCTGTCTATCTATCTTTCTGTTTTTCTTTCTTTCTTTCTTTCTTTCTTTCTTTCTTTCTTTCTTTCTTTCTTTCTTTCTTTCTTTCTTTCTTTCTTTCTTTCTTTCTTTCTTTCTTTCTTTCTTCCGTCCGTCCGTCTGTCTGCCCTTCCTTCCATCCATCCATCCATCCATCCATCCATCCAAAGGGACAGGTCACCCAAAAACCCCAAAACTCTCTCGCCCTTCATTTCCCCCCAAACCTTTAAGAATTTCAATCTTCTGCTGAACCCAAAAGAAGATATTTTAAAGAAAGCTGTAAACCTGTAACCATTGATTTCCATAGTATTTGTTTTTTCTAAATGGAAGTCAGTGGTTATGGGCTTTCAGCTTTCTTCAAAATATCTTCTTTTGTGTTCAGCAGAAGAAATAAACTTTGCTTGTGAATGAATGGTAAAAATATTGACAGCCACTAGAAATCCACCTTTAAAGAGTGCACACGCTTAAAACCAAATTTTATTGTCCACTGATTCCATTGTTATATTTAGTGTACAATAAATCTTAATATACAGTAAGTGGGACAGGTTGTACTTTAACTCACCGTTGGAGCACTGTATGTCCAGTCCTGTTCCTCCACAGCATCCCCACTCCTTACTGTGACCACACTGGCTATGCAGCACCGAACCAGGGCAGCAGTCCAAACAGCAGTCCTCCAGCTTCCCACGACTCTGGAGCTCCACACTGACCAACCTGCCAGACACCACTGCCTCAAAACCCACCACAACCTCCTTCTCCCCCAGAGGATACACAAACACACCTGAGCAGGTCAGGAGGAAATCAGATTCAGATTAGTTTGATTTTACCCTTAAAATTTAATTCTAAATGCACTGTAAAAAACGCTGGGTTTCACACAATTGATTTGTGTTGAGACAACATGACGGAATTAAGTTAACTTTTGTTTTGTTTTTACAAATTTAAGTGGACTGAACATAAAACAATCAAGTTATTTAAAGAATAAAAAACATAAGAATTGTGTTATTTTAGCTCATTTTACAGTTTTTCTCAGTCACTTTAGTGCATTTCTCACTACACTATTTACATTTGCACAGCAGTTAATTGCAAATGCTTTTGGACATGCATCAATTGCTTTCATACAACTCTCTGCTGTTTTATAACATTATCATTTGCTTATGTCATGTCAGTCAAAATGAACTAAACTTGTGAATGCTGAATGGTCATTCCATCTAAAGCTAATAGTCCTAATTTCATTACTTGAGTCATTACATACAACGTTGAACTAGTTGTCAAAATCTGTCCAGCTAATTTTATAACAATTTTTAAATCTTTTTTTTCCTGAAAATGTCTTCTATATTGAACAATTTGATGAAGATTTTTCAGACCTGTGTATGATGTAGGTTCAGTTCCAATATGTACTGCAATGTTGTTCACAGTTGTGCACAGCTCTACCCAAAGGAAGTTTATGTTTGTTGTAAATAAGGGTGTATTTATTCTTTTGCACAATGTTGTGAATAAATTATAGAATAGAATTGCAAAGAGCATATGCAGTAAACATGTGAAACACAACACAACATATTCAGTGTCTTGTACTCAGATACCTCACTAAATGCCGTGAGTTCTAACTTTATTGTAGTTTTCAAATGGCTGTGCAAATAGTATATAGTGCTGTCTTGAGCATTTTCAGGACATGTCACCAAAATCTGACTTTTTTTACATTGGAACAAATGTGCAGAGTAAACTGTCATAATGAAAACATGACAAAGCCATCTGACTATCTTGTTCATAAACAATGGTGTCAGGACTTTTTTATCTTGATGACACTGACACTTTCATTGTCGTGAAAACTTGCTTTAGAGGAATGAGCTATCCATTTTGAGCAAGTGACATGCTTTTGCAGGTTATCAACAAGGTTTTGCAGTTTTTACTAATTGTTTTGAGAAATATATTAACTGTTGCGCAAATGTAAATAGTGTTGTGAGAAATGCACCAAAGTGACAGAGAAAAACTGTAAATAAGTAAACAGTTCTTGAAAACATTTTGATGTGAAGAAAATCTGAATAATTTAAATAGCCTTTCTGCATTATAAAGACTCTGTTTTTTATACTATGAATTCAGACATACAATACTACTTGGCTCACATAAAAGTAACTAGTTACTTTAATAAAACAAAATGAGTAAACCTGTTGTATCTTGGAACTGTTAATTTGACTTAATATTTTTAAAATTATGCATATAGTTGATTCAATAATTTCAATTGTTCTTTGATGTCTACATAAAAATTAAAGTTTGCTCTTGCATTGTGTTGGGGATGAAGTATATTGTAGGCTAAATTATAATTATTCTTGATAATTATCAGAGGTGCATTTAGAGTTGTGTTCTGTGATTTTAATGTACACTGTAACAATTACAGTAAAATGTACAGTATTACTGGCAATTTTGGTTGTCAGTAATCCTGTAAAATTCCCTAGTGGGAAAGGAAACATTAGGAAACATTGTGGCCAATGAATTACTGCCTGGGAATTTAAGTTAAGACAATGGGTTTTACTCACTGTGTAAATGTAAAGTCAACTAATTGCTTATTCCTTATTGTAAGTAAATTAGGAAAAAAGTGTTATCTTTTCATTGTGTGTGTGTGTGTGTGTGTGTGCGTGCGTGCGTGCGTGCGTGCGTGCGTGCGTGCGTGTGTGTGTGCATGATTTCTTACCCTCCACAGGTTCGGGGTCAGTGTTCACATATGTGAGATGACCTGTGATGCCCAGCGAGCAGCCATTGGCACAGGAGGAGATTTGGGATGTCTTCAGCAGAAGTGGCGCCCACGTAGTGCGGTTTTTCAACCCTGGCATTTTCCTCGAGACAGAATCATCTGTGTAAGCTAATTATTCTTGTTACGGGGATGTCAGCCACAAGATCCCTTAAGTATATTAAGCATGATAATTAATAAGCGTCATTTAATTACAATGTTGACTTTGGTACTTATCAGTATTATATAGTGAAGCTACTTCATTACTAACTACCCTAATTGAATGTAGTATATTTTAGGTTTTAAATATATGACTGGTTAGCAACCTTTTAAGCACAGACCACAAAATAGGCTCATTCTGAAAACGTAGCCCTATACACATTTCTAGAGAGTGCGAATTATGTAGCCAGAAGAACGTATGGCTGCATTTCGGCTTTAAAATGAACACTACAGGGCGGTATGATGCCGTTCTTTTTCGTACTTACCAGCTGACCGCTTCCCTCTGTGTGTACAGCTTTCCCGCTGTTACCAGTTTATCCAATGGCGTATATTGGAGGATTTGAGACGCAGATCAAAGTTAACCGCGACGATGGGGTTCGAGTCAGGCAAAGAACAGTTCCAGAAAGCAGATAAGACAAAAATACAAGGCAAAAACTAAAACAAACAAGTAAATAACAAGGTGAGAATGTGGTAAAATCTGAAAACATAGTAAAAATCAGACGAGGGCTTTTCCTTTTCTGGATTGCTTTTGAAAACATTGTCGGTTGGGGTGGAAGTGGGTGGGCGCTGGTCAATCTGTGCTTTTTAAAACACTATTGCTGCGTCACAATTCGCATACCATCTATCCTAAATAGTATTCAAGAATAGAATTAGTATGTTCCAAACTATACTATGTTAAAAAGAGTACGCCGAAGGTTCCCGGATGGTTTACTATTTCCGGTACAAAAATGAAGTGTAGAAGTGTCCATACTCAAACCGCTAATATTGCCCACAATACATTGCACGGTGGAAGTTTTCCGTGTTATATTTCATCTGCAACAACAATGTGAACTTGTATCCAGATATATTTGGATATTAACTTTTGTATGCATAATTACTCAAAGACCTGAGGAGACTTCTCTGCATGAAAGACTCGAATGGGAGATTATCCTGCTACTGCTTGTCCAGTGAGGTAGATAATTAAATATGAAAGAAATGTGGATGATGTGTCGATGATTGACAGGGGAAGTAACTAAGCAACATATCGATCTGTTAAGGAGGAAGTAGTATGATCTAAAGCTTGCATACTCTTCTGTTGCAAACTCAAAAGTTTATATTTTATTTTACAAAAAAAGTACATACTTTTAGGGCGTACTATAAGTATGTGAATTGGGACGCAGCATATTGGGTGGACTTAGGAAAAGGGGTAGGGTGAGGATATCGATCAGTCAATTGGTCAGTCAGTCGACAGCGGCCTCTGGTGGATTTTACGTGAGAACAGCAGGCATGAATGGCACTCACAAGAGAAATTTCAGTTCTCAAAAAGCGAACACAGCAGCCTCTGGTGGATTTGTGAAAACAAAATCTGCACAAAAAACATAGCTCCTGGGATGTATTTGGTGATTTCCAGAAATGTATGTAAGGGTACGTTTTCAGAATGAGCCTGTGTGACAAAATGTCCAACTTAAACTGTCATGAATCTGGCATGTTTTGAATGCATTACAGTACCAAAAAGTAAAGTTTGGTCTCTTTTTAAAGGTGCCTCTTGAATAAACAAAAGTGAATTTAAATGGTCTATAAGTTTGTTTATTGTTTTAAAAAATCTACTTAGAAATATTTTACTAGAAATATGTATTTTGCTAAACCTGTTTGACTTCAAAATAATGAGAAAATTAAAGCCAGTTTAAGATATCTAGAAAAATTATGTTTGGTAAGATTAAATTAATGTTATATTTCCCATTAATTCCGATGTATTTGTTTATCTTTTTTCCAGTGACTTGAACATAAACTGAAATACAATAAGCCAAAATAAAATGTGGGCGACACGGTGGCTCAGTGGTTAGCACTGTCACCTCATAGCAAGAAGGTCGCTGGTTCGAGTCCTGACTGGGCCAGTTGGCATTTCTGTGTGGAGTTTGCATGTTCTCCCTGTGTTGGCGTGGGTTTTCTCCAGGTGCTCCGGTTTTCATCACAGTCCAAAGACATGGGGTATAAGTGAATTGAATAAACTAAATTGGCTGTAGTGTATGTGTGTGAATGAGTGTGTATGGGTGTTTCCCAGTACTGGGTTGCAGTTGGAAGGCCATCCACTGTGTAAAACATATGCTGGATAAGTTGGCGGTTCATTCCGCTGTGGCAACCTCTGATAAATAAAGAGACTAAGCCAAAGGAGAATGAATGAATGAATATAATAAAATGTATTTTGTTCAGTTGGTTGCCGAGACTCATTACTTATTTACATATTATTTAATCTAAAACGATCAACATCAAAACTAATAGAACTAACAAAATCACACAAAAATACTTTACTTTTAATATGTTCAACTAAAACTCAAATTAAAACTCCAGATATATAATAATAGATCTATTACTATACAGTAAAATCACCAGGTACAAGTAAAAGGCCTGCAATAAACGGGAAATCTTATAAACTTTATAAACCGAATCTTAGATAACAAACTGAAATAAGCGGCAGATTTCCATCACATTATGTGCTTCAGCAACCGTGTAACATTTTAAGAGCCGTTACAACCTCTACTTCTCACGACTGGACGTGTCCACCTCACATGCTGCCTGGCAACCGGACGACACTCATCCTGTCACAGTGGGAATGTACATGTGAAACATTAACCCGCTGGTCAATAGAGCACCAGCACATGAATACAAACACCACCAGCAGCAAGTGTCATGCTCAACCTCCAGCCTGAGACTTACTGATGCTGATGTTTGAATGAAGTCGCTCAATTAGCAGACTGAGGATCACATTTAAATTCAGAATCATTCCCCTCTGGACAACCTCAGTCCTGACAGACGTTTAATATGGTCTAATAATCAATCTTCTACTTTCTGTCCACATCACTGATGTAGAATCCCTCATAAACACTGGTAAATGTGGATGCATTATTGTTTGTTTTGGCTCTCAGGTGCTCCTTGAACAAGGTGCACTAACACCTGCCACCTGGACACAGACCCTCTTACTGAGATTTACTGTGCTGTGATTAAATGTCAAGCAAGCATGAATATAGTCATCACACTGCTAAATGAAAGTAAACGGCTCTTACTATGAGAAAAGATTCAGTTTTGACTTGCCAATGCAATGCCATGGCAATTTGTATTAATTATTATAATCTCTTTTGTGTAATATATTTTAGTGCGATTTGCTTATTTGCTTATTCCATAAGGGGTAGGGTTGGAGGTATGCTTATTTTTAAAAAATTGTCTGTTTTCATATAAATAAAATCGTATGAATTCTTATGAATAAACCACTTTTCTGACAATATGTAAAATCTTTCCTCATGAGATCAGACTGGACTTGCTGACTTTTAAGTAATAATGTCTGTTAAACATTTTATACAAAAGTATTGTTGCCTGACATTGTTGCAAGCATTTTTTTTCCAGATACATTCGGATAAATGGGTGTATAGTTTTTTAATTTTAATAAGTGGTTATTTGAAGAATTGAGAGATCGTTGTTATTAGAGACACTAGTGGCTGTCAAGAGAACTGCAGCCAACAACTTCTCGTACAAATTAACCATGGTTTTGCTACAAATAAATTCTGAGAAAATAAAGTTTTTAGTAGTTGTACCTGGCAATGTGGAGACAGATCAGTCTTAAAAATAATACATAAAATTCATACATCCTCAACACAATTAACAAAATCCAATTTTCAAAAATACACAAATCCAATTCATTAATTCAAAACATCATTCAAAAATACACAAATCCAATTCATTAATTCAAAACACGATTCAGAAATCACAAATACAATTCATGAACTCAAAACACGATTCAAAAATATACAAATCCAATTCATGAACTCAAAACACGATTCAAAAATACACATCCAATTCGTAAATTCAAAACAGCATTCAAAAAACACTAATTCAATTCATTAATTTAAAATAGGATTTGAAAGTACGCAAATCCAATTTGTAAATTCAAAACAAAATTCAGAAATACACAAATAAAATTTTTAAATTCAAAATATGATTCAAAAATATGCAAAATTCAATTCATTTGTTGAAAATATTTGTGATTTTTATTTGTGAATTCACAAATTGTGTTTACAAATTGACAAATTGGATTTTGTAAATGTGAATTGTGCTGTGCATTTGTAAATGTATTATTTTTAAGACTGATCTGGCTCCATGTGGCAACTACAAATTGACTCTTGTTTTTTCACACTAACCTTTAACTAATGCATTTGCAGAAAAATCAATGGCTACTACAATTTTATAATAAAACCCTAAGTAATTTCCTTGATGGCGCCTAATACAGAATAATGAGCAGAGCAATGATTTATTGCCTTGATAGAGCTTTTTACCTTTTTTTCATAATGAACATCCAAACACTTATAAATATGTAATTATGTGTGTCCATCTTTCCTCTCAATGACAAAATTAATGCACAATAAAAATAACTGGGTTGAAAACAGCAGTTAAGAAAGCATCTTAAGAAAGCATAGACGAATAATGACGAACTGAAGTTAAATGGGCTTTATAAATAAACTTATAATAGTGATATATTTCCACAAGCAATTCAACAGCATTATATCAACAAATGAAGTAATAAAATTACACTGTTATGAAAGCTTGATTATTTGAGATTGCATGGATCTAAGTGAGATTACATTCAGAAATAGGTAAAAAATCTGGGTGGTATCTTTTCCAAAGGTACATTTTTGTTCCCAGCAGGTCCTTTAAGGTACATATTAATACCTAAAATGTACAAATGTGTACCTCATAGTACCTTTAAGGTACAAAAGTGAACTTAAAAGGGCACAGATGTGCCCCATAAAGGTAATAATGTTCACCTGTATGGTAAAAAAGTGAAAAGTACCTTTTGAAAAAGTACCGCTGCAGTGGCAGATTTTGTACCTGTATTTCTGAGTGTGTCTCTATTTTATACTCTTATTAAATAGCTTCTTTAGGCATTGTCTTGATTTGAAGCATTTGTTCATGTGACAACATAAGAAAGGCTCTTAATTTCTAAGACTTTTTTATAATTTTTAAATAATTTTCCCAGGTAAAACATCTTATGACTTTCAGAAAATTAGTCTACAGCATTTCATTGACTATACCAAGGAAGTTATCAGATTTTTAAGTTTGTTGCATTGACAAAAATAAATAAATAAATAAATAAATAAATAAATAATAGAAATGATAAAGAAATATTATATAAACAAATGAATGTATACTGGCCAATAAAGATAAATTGATGTATACTGTATGTTAACCACACTGACAAATGTAGAAAGGTTCACAAACTTTTACACTGCATTTAAACTGAATTTGTTGAGAGAGAAAGCAGTGATTTCACCCTTTACACTTGTACAGAAATAAAGTAAAATACATTTAATTTGAGGGTGAAGGGGGGGGGGGGGGGGGGTGTTCTAAGTCATAAATAGGGTGGTAACCACTGAATCATTCAGAACATATTTAATACAGAAATGTCAGTATAACACTAACAAAACTGTAAAATAGCCCGAACAGAATTTCAATCACTTAGTGTTTTGCAGACAAAACTAAAGTTGACATAAATCCATCAACTAATATTTGTAGACATATGATTATAATTTGAACATGACACTTCATATTCCGCATGTTTAATAATCTAGCGACATTAAAACGACTGAACTGTCTGAGTAGGTTTTGGGGAGAAAAGCATAAAAGAATGTAAACGGGCTTTCACTTACTTGATTTTTGCTCGGTTTGCAGGGATTTGGACGGTGACGTGTTACAGGTCTCTCATCTCTCCATCACTCTTTCTCTGGGCGGAGGAGGGACGCTTCACTACAGCGCGCATCCACGCACGCGCACGGATACACGGACAAATGCATTTTACTGGAGTCTGTATATGATTTACATCCGACATTTCATTCCGAGCTTCAGTTCTGATTGCAAAGTAGTCTGTAGCCTATGGGTGTGAGCCTCTGTTCACATGACACAACTTTTTACTTTTTCAGACTTCATATTTAGCATTTGATTTTTGATTCAGACTCATTGACCTTTTAAAATTTTATTGCTTTATCGTGCTTATTATCTTGCTTGTTATGCAGTTTGAAAAAAAAGGTCTTCCTTATTTAATTACATCTTACATTACTGCTCCATGCTTAAACTTTTGCACTGCATGAAACTGTCATTTGACACGTTTTATTGAATAAGTTCTTTAAGTGAAATTGCTCCGCTTATTTGGACCAAAGGAGGCCACCAGAGGGAGACAACTCGTAGGAGAAAAAAATAAAGTAAAATAAATATATATATTATATGTTAAAACTTCATAACCTAATGCCTATACCGAGACATTCAACATCAAAATACTAGGCTACATTAATATTTTTGAAAATTAAAGTTACTTCCTTGATTCAGCATCATAGACAACTGTATCACATTTCACCAATTTTGAAGTTATGATAGTGGTGGTTCATAAATGCATTTGCATGAACTACGTCTCAAAATGCTCAAATTCTGCAGACCTTTAACTCCTGTAATTGTGTTATTTATTGTATTTCCCTTTTTATTCTTCAAAACAGCTGATGGTGTTTATGTTTTTAGCTGTTTTTTTTTCCTCCACGAATAAATAATAAAATCATTACGTTAAAACACGAATTAATTTATTTTTCCCCCATTAAAACTCTCATCTGAATGTTAAACAATAACGTAACAATATTTCTTTATTAAAACTAAAGTCATATCGTGAACTTTTGACCCAAACTCTCAAATTTAATGACGGACAATCTGTGATCAGTATGCGCGCGCATGTGCATAATAGGCCTACAATATTTTCTTTCCTCGGACTGAGCTAATCATTGTAATTGTATTTCTGCTTTTAGTATTTCTCCTCTGCCATTTTATTTCTGTAGTGCTTTTACATGGTCTGACTTATTAATGGCTAATTAATCATTAAATACAATTGTTACTGGCTTGTTAACGATGGTTAAATGCGTGAACAAAGCAAACTCTTTCTTGACGTGTCGTCGCCGTCCGATAGAAGGCGCTGTTGACATTTTATCGAACTCTCCTTCACTTCTGCGGAGGGTCCCAGTTGTGCATGTCGTTTTCAAATCAGGTTTTGAGGTTTTTACTTATTTTATATAGCATTTTTTATATATAGTAATTCAGTTAGCTCTTCACACGTTTCTCTGTGAGATTACAAAAAAATATGGCATGACAACGACAGTGGCAACAAAATTAGCTAGGCTAAATGAATGACTTAACTGATTAGCTTAAATTGTCCTATAGCCTATTTTTACAAAACGTCGACATAAGTATTTTCTTTTGCAATTTGTCAGGCTCTCTTTATTAACAATATTTAAGCTTGCTGAAATATCAAATATCATTAACCTCTTTTAAAAACATAAAGACATGTTTATACTGCAGAGGTCTACTCAATATTACTTTTTACCCAAAAATTCTGTCACCATTTACTCACACTTATTTCAAAACCTTATGAGTTTCTTGCTTCTATTAAACACAAAATAAGATATTTTGAAGAGAGCAAGCAACCTGTAACCATTGACTGCCATAGTATTTGTTTTTTCAACGATGCAGTCAACAGTTACAGGTTTTCAGCTTTCTTCAAAATATCTTGCTTTGTGTTCAACATAATAAAGAGACTCATAAAGGTTTAAAATAGGGAGTTAAATTTCATTTTTAGGTGAACTATCCATTTAAGTGCTTTGCAAAGTGAAACAATTGCTCTAGGAATGTTTTCATGCTAATGTCAAAAGACGAATTATTCTGATGATTTTTTGCACATTAGGCTTTTACGTTCAACAGTAACTGTTACAATAGCACTCATAAAGCTATTTAATTATATGAATCCATCTTTAATTATTTTCTGTATTCTATTGATGACATGTAGATAGAGAAGAGAAGTGGTCTAAGAGCAGAGCCCTGAGTCATTCCAGAAGCTAGATCTTGCTACCTCGCCATATCTAGACCTGAAGGACCTACAATACCTGATAGGTAAGATATGTACTGTGTTCAGTGGATGATTTGATGTGCCTAAGATGTTTGTTTCAGTGAAATTTAAAGTGTCTTCATTTAAAATTTTACTTTTTGTTTCTTTGTAGGCAAAATTACTACAGTATTATGTCTGCAGTGTGCTTTGGTGTTTTGAAAAAGAAAAAAATCTGAATCCACGTTCATGTATGCAGAGGTGGGTCTGATCTTTTATAATCTTGCTTTTGGACGTTTTCTTAGACGACTAAGCAGAAACAGCAGGCCAGTTTGTGTATCCAATATGTGTAATGGACTTTTGTAACAGTACACTTGCTTGAGTTTTTATTCATTCATTCATTCATTTTCCTTCGGCTTAGCCCCTTATTTATCAGGGGTCACCACAGCGGAATGAACCACATGCTTAAGTTCAAACATAACCATGAAAAATATTTTATAAAATTCCTAAAAAATTCAGTCTGTGCATTTTTCCACAAATTTATCAACTCATTCACATTAGTATTAATTGCAAACCCCATATATAGTCAGAGACCATCTAAAGAACATGGCTGACATCTCCTGAAAACAATTTTGAGTTCAACCAATGAGATGACCTCTTTGAAACTTCGAAATATGTTTTATAGTCAGCCAACAGATACAACAGCAAACACTAAGGGCCCTGTCATGCACCTGGTGCAATAAGGCGAAAGACGTGTTTGGCGTGATTTGTTACAATTTTCAGAACAGTGCAACCTTAATTTTCATGCCATTTTGCGCCATGTTGTTTAAATAGCAAATCCATTTGTGGCACTTTGTGGACTCATGGGTGAGATGTTCTGAAAAGGAGGTGTGTTAAGGTGCGTTGCTATTTTGAGGAACTGAAATAGACTGCGCAATTGACCAGCTAAGAGCAGGTCTAAAGGTCCAGCGCAGAGCGTGTTAGCTGTGCACCTTAAATGCGTACACATTGCTTAATACATACAGGATGTACAGCAAAACACAAATATCTTTACAAATGAAAAAAAATTAAAGGATTATAATGTTACAGAAATGATTATTTTCTACATAAAGATAAAAACCACTGCCTGCATGCACTCTTCTTTTTTCAGTTTATTCATGACAATTTGCTTTTGTATAATGTTATTATTATTAGTAGTAGTATTTATTATTTGCATATGTATATTTGTTTTATTAAAATCAAGCTTAGATTTGTCTACCTGTTGAGTTTTGGATCATATGGGGCATAGGACGTGTGTTTGGATATAACTCAGTTTTTTGACCACACATCGTTATTTTTGTTAATTTATTCATTTGCTGGATTTTAATACTGAATTTAGAAATAGTTTTGAAACAAATATTTGTACTTAACAAACGAAATTAAAAATGTAGGCTGATAGATGTCTTCAGTGGAGTGAGTACAACGTTTCCTTATCCATGGAAGTAAAGGAGTAAAGTAAAGAGTAAAAGTACAGTAAAGAGAAAGTAAAGAGGCCGATTGGAGAAGACTCATGCTTTATCTTTGCACTGCAGATGGTCTGTTAAACTTTCTTGCTAGTGAAGTGTTCAGTTTCTCCACTTACAAAGTCCGCCATGTAAATAGCAAATGCACCACGGCGTGATGCAACTGACTCTTAAAGGGAATGGGAGATGAGACTCTGATTGGTTTAATGCACGTTATACTCAAAACACACCCATAACTCATTAAGAGAATAAGCACAACCCTGTTAGAACATGCACCATGGTGCAAAGCATATTTTTCTGTCCTTAAAATAGCAAAAGTGGATTCAGACATGCCCTTAATGCTTTTGCGTCATGCGCTTTAGACTTTGCACCTAGAGCATTAAAATAAAGCCCAAAGTCTCAAAATCAAGCACAAAAATATTTAAAACACTTTTTTTATCTCTTTGCTGCACAACTTGAATAACAATATAAGTGGACCACAATGTGAAAATATAATATTAATATAATCTATAAAAATATATTTAAATCAGTCATCTAATACAGACAGATGTCGTCCTCATTAAGAAAGTGTTTGGTAAGTGAGCTAATGGGGTCGTTCATGTCACACAGAACACACTTTCTGAGGGAAAAAAGGCTCAAACTGAAATGTTGGGAGCTGATTTTATTTTTCCAGCCCACTGACCCACTTTTCAATTGTTCTCAGCACCAAACAATAGAGACAAATGGTTTCATAACTAGTATACAATACCTGTGTGTTATTCAACATTACGGTTACGCAGGTTTTTTTAATGTGAAGGGATAGTTTGGGTGTATTTTTTTCCTTTGTCTGTCATGTCTTTATGTAACCTCTCTGCATTGTTTCCTATAATTTTGAAAAAGCCAACAATTTTCAGTTTGACCGCTCATTGGCTCCAATTGTGCGTCAGACCTCATGGCTGTGACGACATGAGGGGTTTGATGGATTCAGTTCTCATCCAGAGACACACGCAAAGCTTGTCCTTATAGCAGAAAGAGAGAATGAGTAGCGGTCTGTGAAAGACACAACTCACACCCCCAACTTGAGCTTAATTGCATAAAGACATTGTTGTCTTGTGTGATTAGCCTGGGGGTTGTTCCACTGTTTCTTTTAAAGTTCTTATTTAGGTTAAATACATGTAAATCTTTGACATGCTGTCATTTACGGTTGAAAATAAGTTCAATTTGAACACAGTTTGTAGTGGAGTCTAAGTCAAAAGGAGGTTTTAAAGCATCAGGAAAAATGTATATTATTTTATACCCTATAAAGTAGAACGTGCCCCTTTAACTGCATTTTATTCTCAGCACATTTTTTTTTACCATGGTTTTACCAAGATGACACACACTAAAATGTCATTCAGTGTTACTATAGTTTAAATAACAAAAACAAAAATAGTCAGGTTATATTAATAATAGATTAATATTAAATATTTGTGGATGAACTAAATTGGCAGTAGTAAATGAGTATGTGTGTGAATGAGAGAGTGTATGGGTGTTTCCCAGTGCTGAGTTGCAGCTGGAATGGCATCTGCTGCGTAACATATGCTGGAATAGTTGGTGGTTCATTCCACTGTGTCAACCCCTGATAAATAAGGGACTAAGCCAAAGGAAAATGAATGAATGAATTAACTAAATTGGCTGTAGTGTGTGGGTGAATGAGTGTATGGGTGTTTCCCAGTCCTGGGTTGCGGCTGGAAGGGCATCCGCTGCGTAAAACTTATGCCTGAATAGTTGGCAGTTCATTCCGCTGTGGTGACCCCTGCAAAAGAAGGGCCAAAGCCGAAGGAAAATGAATGAATTATTTGATGACATATTATTGGCATGTTAAAGCATACAGTGAAATCCCAAAAATACGGATTGTTTTTTTAATCGTTACACTTAACTTACATAACAGCTAGGTTTTACCTGTTTATCAGCAAATAATAAAATACAATAAAGTTTAGTTTGATCATGTATTTATTTTTATATATATTCTAATAAGTACAGGTCAGTGGTGCGTTTCCAAAAACCATTGTTAGCCAACTTATGGCACAAGTTCTGTCGTTACACACACAGTTCGTTGATTTGGCGTTTCCCAAATCCATCGTTCTAACAAACATAAGCAAACTGCATCGCAAACTTGTATGCTTGCAACTACACCTCTGGAGCTGTAGTTACAAACATAGTTCCTGGCTGTGTTCTATTCCTAGTTATCCCCCCTATGCCCTATTCGTTTAGAACATTCTAACATTTAAACTAGGAATTATTTAAAAAATAAAGGCATTAAAGTCATCTCTCTTAAGTGTAACTTGCTTTCAAAGTATTTTTACATTTCAGTTTTGGCAATCTTCATGTTTACAATTGCCTTGCCTTCGTAGTGCACTTTGAAAACATTAATGTCATTTTGAACACATTCGTGGCTCATTAAAAAGTGGCCTTATTAAAAAGCAGATTTTATGTTACGTCTCCAAAGCTTGTGAAAACAAAAATATATAGCATACATTAATGCTTTTTTATTTAGAGTAGGTTATTTATTAAGTATCTGTACTGTATTTAACATGGGCCTGTTAGTTAGAACATTTCTGCAGTGGTTTGCATGTGTCATATTGTAAAAGTAGACTTTTCAAAATTAAAAAATAAATAAGCAATATCCTACTTAATAATAATAATAATAACAATAATAATCGTCATCATCATCATCATCATTAATATTATTATTAAAGTATGATTTTTTCATTTCCTAATAAATAATAAATATTACATTTAATTTCTTAATAAATAGCCTCATTATTTATTTATTTATTTATTTATTTATTTATTTATTTATTTATTTATTTATATGATTTATATGTGAAATGAGAATGCATGTTTTTATGTTTTAGAATAGAATATGTAATGTTCTCAATATTATTTGTAAAGGAAACATAGGCCCTATATGTCCAATTACATTTATTTCAATTAATATGGAACATAAGTGCAAGTTTTTACCAAAACTAATATTATAATAATATAATGCATGTGCGTGTAAAACAATATCATTTGCACAAAGAAATTATGGAGTTCTTCTCTAAAGAAGTTGCATCCTTGCATCCTTTGAAACACTGGTCACTACATCGTTCTTTTCCCAAACGATGCATCGTATTATGATAGTTCTGTCACAAGTTATGTCGTTGTTTGAAAAACGCACACCAGAATAAGTATGTTGTTTATTTATTTATTTATTTATTTATTTATTTATTTATTTATTTATTTATTTATTTTTATTTCCATTATTTAACCATTTAAAATCTCTTTTGCAAGAAGTAACAAGGTAACAGCCATACAGTAAAACAAAATTTTAACAAAATACAGTAACAACATTTCATCAATCTTCTCTCGATAAAAACAATCACTTGTTTCCAATACCACTCTCTTTATAATTCCTTTAAATTCACCAAAAGACACAATTTTATCCAGTTTTAAATCTTTTTGCTAATTATTCCATGTCCAAGGTTCACAATAAGAAAACGCTGTTTTTCCCTAGCTCTGTACAAACTCGCGGTGTATAATTAAAAAGCAAACACTTGGAAATTGCCAGCCGGTAATTGCCAGAACTAAGACAAAGAAGGGTACAAATCCAAGCTGGAAGTTTACCTAACATAGCTTTATAGATAAAATGTACCAGTGCTGTTTTCTACGTATAGCTAGGGATGTCCAGCCTACCATCTCAAATAAAATACAATTATGAGTACGGGATTTTGCATTTGTAATAAAATGTAGTAAAGCATGGTATGCCGAATCAAGTCTTGTTAAAATCCTGCAAGTCTTGTTAGATGCCCCGTGCATGTATAATATATCACCATAATCAAGCACAGATAACAAAGTAGCTTCTACAATTTCTGTTTGGCATTAAACGTAAAATTAGATTTATTTCTAAAATAAAAGACAAACTTCAGTTTCAATCAGATTAGCAATGTGTGCATTAAATAAATTTAATTTGTACATTTTAAAAATATGTTATGCAGAAGCTGAATTGCAAGATAAAATGATTGAGAATTTTCATACATTTTGCCTTTTTACTTTATTGAAAGATAGAAACATTAATATAGACACTTCACTTGCATTTAATATGCATTTTATGTGAAATTATTTTTGTGAATTTAATTAATAAGGACACCAAAATAAGATGTCTTGTCTTTGACCCAAAGTAAAACACAAATAAACTTAACATTTGTGCTTTTAAACCTCATTTGTGGCTTCACAGATTTTTTCAAAACTTTACTTCGTTACTTTAACCTTGATTAGCTTTAGGCCACATCTAGAATTAGGGTGCAACTTTGAAAATTGTTTCAGAACAATTCATGTTTCAGGACAAATCTAAAATAAATACAGATAAAAACAGGGAATTAAAAATGTTGAGCTTGTCCACTTTCAGATGAGGTCAGAAACATATGAAGTCAGATTGCTTTTGTGGTAAATGCTAATATCGTTTTAAAACCAACATCATAGGTTGTGTTGTCAAAGCACAGATGGGATTTATACGTTTCTGTCTGAAATATTAAGTTTGGTTTGAAGGTGAAAATTGTAAATGACACAATGTTCAGCTTTCCAGTCCTGATTCTTAACAAACCCAGTGTTTTCAGTGTAGTTATTGCGGCTATCAGAACAGTAAAGCTGCTGTTCCCTATCATTTTCCATTGTTTAATTTGCATTCATGTATGTATATTGTGCAAGTTTAATATGCAAAAATAGATTTAAAGACAGTGGCTCAGTTGTTACCACTGTCGCCTCACAGCAAGAAGGGCTCCTTGTGTTCTCGTAGGTTTCCTCCAGGTGCTCCGGTGTCCCCAACACTCCAAAGACATGCCCTATAGGTGAATTGGATAAACTAAATTAGCCATAGTCTATGAGTGTGTGTGTGAATGTGAGTGTGTATGGGAGTTTCCCAGTACTGGGTTGCGGCTGGAAGGGCATCCGCTGCATAAAACATATGCTGGATAAGTTGTTGGTTCATTCCGCTGTGGCGACCTCTGAAATAAAGACTAACTCGAAGGAAAATGAATGAATGAATGAAATTGAATCAGAAAGAAATCCCATAAAGTGCATACTGCCAATAGACTCTTCTCACACAGATTGTGGTCAAAATGTGCTAAAAAGATCAATTAAAATGGCAGGTATAAATATAAAATAGCATACCTCCTCTTCTTGTGATCCAGTTGACCAAAACACAGCTTAAAGGGTTAGTTCATCCCAAATGAAAATTATGTTGTTAATTATTTATTCTCAAGTCATTTCAAACAACTGAGACCTTCATTCATCTTCAGAACACAGGTCAAGATATTTTAGAAGAAATTTGAGTTTTGAGACCTGTAAAGTCCAGAAAAGGATCCAAAAACATTGTCAAAACATTTCATGTGACTTCAGTGGTTCAGCTGTAATCATACGAAGCTCCAAGAACACTTTTATGAACCAAATAAGGATAAAAGAGCTCTTGGATTTTATCCAAAATATCTTAACTTGTTTTATGATGATGAACAAAAGTCTCAGGGGATTGAAATGACATGATGTTGACTAATTAAGTAAGGAATTAAAATTTTTGGGTGAATAAATGATTTAAGAGGTGAACTAAATATTTAAAGTTTTCGTTGGTACACTGTAAAAAGTGATCATTCAGTCTTTTTCCTTTGGCTTAGTCTAAGGCAACAGTGCTAACCACTGAGCCACCATGTTGCCCAGTGATTCTTTACTTTAAAAAAGTGGGTAAATCTGTTGCCTTTAAAGGGACAAGTTGACCTAAAAAAGTGAGTAAACCCATTGTAACTTGTAAGTGTTAAAGTAATTTAACTTAATTATTTATAATTATTCACATTTGATTTACTTAACATTTTTAAGGCAACTCTAAGTGAGGTTTAAGCAAAGTCAACTAATCATTTTTAAAGTGTAATCAAAATGTCTCGTAAAGCTTAACCTATATTGAACATTGATATAAAGGGCACCTATTTCACCCCCTTTTCAAGATTTAATATAAATCTTTTGTGTCTCCAGAATGTGTCTGTAAAGTTTCAGCTCAAGACACCCATCAGTTTATTAATTGGAATATTCTGCTCTGAACACAATGTAGCTGTTTTTGTTGCCTGTGCCATTAATGCTGGTTCTCCCCGCCCACCGTTCCCACGTGCCTGTCAGAGTGTGCCTCAGTCTCCGTCTGCATCAGATAAACAGCACAGTGACAGACATGAAGGAAGCAGATCTCACATAACGTTTGTGAGAAATACTACAGTAAGAACTTTCCCAATGATGTATTTGTTGTAAAGTTGCAGCGATGAGTCACACACAATGTCATTACAAAGTTTCCACACGCACATACACACAGACACTAACACACACATAACGGACACACACACAGCACGTTTAACTGTGCACTTTATGGTAATGTACAAAAAAAA
This sequence comes from Danio aesculapii, assembly GCF_903798145.1. Classification (NCBI taxonomy): domain Eukaryota; kingdom Metazoa; phylum Chordata; class Actinopteri; order Cypriniformes; family Danionidae; genus Danio; species Danio aesculapii. The sequence continues at coordinate 45,136,460 of NC_079436.1, forward strand.
CCTGATTTAACGTCCACAAACCAGGATTTTTATATTTGTACTGACATGCGGCAGTGGTGATGAAGAAGGTAAAATAAAAAAAACATTTACAACTTGTAAAACTCATTCTTGAGCACATTTAATGATGATTGAGGATCACAGAGCGCTGAACAGATCTTTTAATCCCAGCTGATTTGGGCACATCCTGTCTTGTTGATATGATTAAACGCGTTACTATGGAGACATACTTATACGCAGCTGTCAATCAATTAAGTGGGCGGGGAAATCGCAGTCCTACGTCCTCAAAATGGGAGGGATTTGGATGCTATTTTAACGTCAACAAATTTTTAAAAAGAGGCTTATTATGTTTCTATCACCCCAATATGACTGTGAACACACTTTACTTGCACACAGTTATGTCTAAACAGCTCCCAAAAGATGATTTTCAGCAGGTGCCCTTTAAAATGAACTTTTCTGTCAACATCCGTATCCTGACTTGCTCTCTACCGAACCTTTTCTTGAATCCAGCTTTTGCTTTTTCAGCATCTTGTTGGAGTGTCGGAGCTCCACAAAGTGAACGAGAGAAAGCAGAGGGAGCGGAGTGCAGATTAATCAGGCAACATCAAAGAGAGCAGCAGGGCGAAGGGAGGGAATGGGGCAAAAGATGAATGAACACCAGCCGCCTGTTTGTTGTTTTTTTTTTTTACTTCCATGCCATCCCTCAGTGCTTCAGTTGGCAGTAGGATGCACCAAACCATTGTGCGGGGCCACATAGAACACACTGTCGGCTCCTGTTTTTAGTCTGCACGCCAAAAGAGGAGGAGAACATGAGATAGGGAGACTCTTGAAATCGACTTTTCCATTTGATATTCTCTCTTCACTGTCCTTTTGCGTAGTATTTTAAAACAGAGTTCACTAGGGATGAAACTCGTACAGTTTTGGCTTGATCAGTTTCGTTTCTTACACTTGAATCTTTGTGCCGCTATATTTCAAAGGAGGTCTTTCTCTCTTTCACACACATGCATACTGTGTAGGCCTTGTGTGAAACGCTTTGAAAGTGGCCTGCCGCTCCGCGTGCCCTCTCTGTGTTCGGCTGCGCTGTTGGCTCAAAGATGACTCCAATTTGGGTCTCCCATCCTGACTGCAGACTCAGCACACGTACATTACACAGTGTTCCTGCCTTGTCCTTTAGTTGGACTCGCTAATCTCTCCACACTTCGTCACAAAGCCCGTCATGCCTCCACATCAAAGAGATGCTACCAACCTGATACCGTGTGACCGTTTAAAATGATCATTCATTAGCTCTGATGAATTGAAGAGCATCTCTGGCGGCGCGTTCGCTCCTTTATGTTTCGCTTTGTTCTGACTGTCATGTCCTGCTTTATCTGAGGGAAGAACAGACATTCAATTGTCATGTGCTCCGATTCATGAATCAGGCCACTAAGCCTCATTTGGCTTATCTCACACTTGACACAGTTAAATGCGTATTAATGCCATGGCATTAAATATTAAAGCTGATGGTAGTAATTATACTGTTTAAAATGTAGATTGAGCTATTTGGATACAACATATCTGTCAACATTGGGATGTAAAAATAAGGGATACATCCCATCCCCCAACCTCAGTGTAAATAAAGAGTTGAAACGGTCAGTAATATGTTTTTTATATATTATTATTGACAAAGGATAGAATAAATAGCATACATTAGAAAAAGCTGCATATAAATGAAAGTTCAGGCTATTAAAATTAACAGCTATTAAAAAGAAATCGTTATCAAATATCTTTAACCTTTTCTTCACTGTATAGTCTAAGCATTCTGAATAAGAAGCAGCGAATGAAACTCTCATTTAGATTTTTCTTTGATTACATTAAATAACGGAGGTGTCACTTTAAAAATACACAAATCTGTAATGAAAGCTATCGACTATATAACTTTTTATGCTCATTTAAGACATAATTTGTTGTGTTTAAAAGTAAACCTACCAAGATCGATGTTTAGATATTATTATTATTATTCTTATTACTATTATTATTATTATTATGTGTATATGTTTGTCCAAACACGCACCAAAAACCCAAAGTGTCCACTTTCACTCCCCTTCAAATCGCGTGTACAGAATCCGTTTGGGAAACAGCGTCTATTTATCACTATGGAGCGCATCAGCTGACAGTCACACACCGCTACATAAATTGTTTTGAGGATGGAAAGGAAGGAAATCTCGCCATTTTTATATTTATTTCAAATTGTTTTCATGCCTAAATTAATTGAAAGCACAGAACAGATTCACATTTAAGAGCAGAGGGCATCCCCTGCGGTTCGGCGGTATGGGTTGTGTATAGGCAGGATTGGCTCTTTGGTGTTTATTGCCACCCTTCATAGAAAGATTGAAAAAACTGGAGAAATACGGGAAAATACCTTTATGGGATGATAGTGGGACAGAATTATAAAAAACGAGAGAATCCCAGGAAAAACGGTAGGGTTGACAGGTGTGGGATACAAGTGTTTACAATTAGTAGATGTTATGTTATGTGTGGTTAGTCTAACTGGTATCAGGCTTCCTAAAAGCACCCTAGAAAGGGGCTTAAAATTGATAGTAGTTTTGATGGAAATTTGATTTGATTTGATTTGATTTGGTTTGAATTGATTTGATATTTCTTTTAATGCAATTAAACTAAGGCACTTGTTCCAGAACATAAAAACAAATATTAAAATAGGCAGATGCATTACTGTATACTGTAAACACAACAAATTTTTGGGTTGGTTAGAAGACTTAATGATTTAAAACGAGACAAAGCAAGCATCAAAAATATGCCAGAACAGGCATGATTTGTATGACATTAAATGTATGATTTATTTATGAGAAAAGCCTGGTCAGAAACAATCAATATAATACCTTAAAATAGTTCCACAGAATACATAATTCATGAATTAAATTATGTCTTGTTTAATAAAATTTGTTTCTGAGCAAAAATTGGATTGTCATACACTTTATCGTGATTTACAGAAGCAGAATAAATGATTTAAATTAGAAAACATTTAGAATGACTGTGTGTTATTTACCATAATTTGGTAAGTACAGATAAGAATAAGCATGTTTGATTTTACATAAACTATTTTATGCTGAATGAGGATGGAACAAAAGTTGGTTGAAACATTAAAGCAGACATTCTGTGGATATAAAGTCACTTTTGTAAATGTAATATAATGGAGGCCAGCTAGGGAAGTGCTATGCAGGTAAACCTCACTCCTCTGGTCATGATCTTTAGCTTCCTTGTTAGAGCAACCAAAACCCATGCAAAGAATCACCAGTTTGATCCCAGCTCAGTGTGAGTTGGGTGTAGTAGGACCGGTGGGTTACATGTGGAGGTTGACCGCCAGGCTACCGGGAAATGGCCAGTCCGCCCCTGGGTTGTGACTCACAGTGCATGCCTTGTGCGTAGTCATACATTTATTCTTTTGTGTGCTGTTTGTGTTGCTCTGCAAAAACACGTCCGAAACACTAGATGGCAGTAGGCTGTTCTGTTCCTTTGTGTCCAGTTTCTTTGAGGGAGTTTTGTTTTTTCTGAACGCTACAAAAAGTTAAACTCGCTAATTTAGAGCCGGAGCTAGCGGACATGCAACAGCTTTAATCATAAGGTAAACACAAAACATCTGGAGCTCCTTAACGGGTCTTGACACTTGTAAACACTCGCTCCATTGGGCTCGTGGCTCTCGTCCCTCGCTTGTCCCAGCTATCAAGTTGACCAATCACAGAGCTTGTGCTTCGTGTCGCTGTGACATGTAGTTACATTTTCTGAGAGGTGCGCCTCAGCGTCGGCATCAGCCACAGCGAGGGCTACGAGTGCATTTGACGTAGAAGTATAAATCAGCCTTAAAGGTGCTCTAGCGACAGATGTTAGAGGCCATGGTCTTTAACCTCCTTGTTAGAGCAACCAACTCCTATGCAAAGAATTGGCAGTTCGATTCCAGCTCAGTGCAGGTTGGGTGCAGGAGGACCGGTGGGTTACATTAATATGATGCAGACAACAATATGACCCTAACCCTAATATTTTATCATGTAGAAATTTTACTGTAAACTGTTTTTAAATATCATTGTGCAATAAAGCTAGAAAGATCAAGAGGTCTTCAAATATTTTTGTGTTAATTAATTAATTATTATCAATAATTAACAATATACAGGCTATATTTAATCATTTAAAAAGTATTAAGTCATTTTAAACTGTTAAAAAGTTGAGAACCTGTTGAAAAACTGTTGTTTGACGATTGTTTCATTAATATTTCTTTAAAAAAAAACTAATTTATAATTTGTGTATTAAAAATAAAAAGTAATTTTATATTTTAAAAAAAGTCTGTATATTCTCAAGCAATTCCCATAAAACAGCAAAAGCGGTAAAACCTCTACTGTATATACAGTCCATGATTTAGTTTTAGTTAGTAATATAGTGTTATTTACTGTAAGTAGAGCTCACAATTAGATTTGTGTACAACTTGAATTCATGTTGAATTTCCATTTAATGTTTTCAAACAATTATTAGAAAGCAACTTCTGCGACAAATTAGGCACCAAAACACCAAACTTTTCTACGAACCCTCAGCCTGTAACGAGTAAACAATCGACGAGCCCTTGTGTTTTTTTTTAACGTTGTATGCATTTATGCAATGATTCAGCTATGCTGAGCTGAGAAAGATGCAATGATCTGGACTGACAATATTTTAATGGAGCACATAAAAGCGTGAAAGTGATCAAGGAGGTCGGCGTGCCTGTGATCGCCACATTCGCTCGCTTTGAACTCTCAGGGAGGAGCACAATGCTCTCATTCAGAGATTGGCTGAATGACAGATGCTCACCCCCTCCTCATCTCTGTGTCTCTCCAACGTTAATGAATTCAAACAACCCGCCCCCTACCCGTCCAGCTCTCTCTCTCTCTCTCCTTTTCTCTCACCGCAGAACTACATCGTTTCAAGCCCTGGCAAGTTCCTGGTGATTTCTCATCGTCTTAATGAATTCAACTGGGAGTGCATTGGCCCTGATGCCCACCCCCTCAGAGAGAGGTCCAGTGCTCTTGCATATATCTGCGGGGCTGTTCCATGCTCTCCCATTGTTTGCGCAGCTTCTGTCACTCACAGATACTCTGAGAGGGAGTGAGGGAGAAAGCTGAGCCGCTCTGGAGGTGGGAGATTCTCGTGCTGCTGGGCTTTTGAAAACTTTCTCAAGGCTTTCTGAAGAAGAAAGCAACACGTTTTCTCCTCACCTGTGGACAGGTGGAATCATGGGTGTGATGTCACTGCTGCTGTTGACCGTGATTGGTTGGTGTGGTGGAGCGCCACCAGTGAGGCAGGTGTACCGAATGCCACAGAGTGCGCTCAAAGGTAGGCCAGGTGTGCGGATGTTTGGTTTGCTTCTGAATTCTAAATTTTGGAATGATTTTCATCAGATTAGCACCATCTCTGTTTGTTTTTAAAACTAACTTTAAAATTATTTCAAAGTTTTTAACACATGAACTGGGTTTTATTCCAAATTTGAGCTGGTAAAAGTTTTCTTTCCTTTTATTCTTTGTATTTTTTTATGTTTTAAACTTGTTTTTGTCTTTGACTTAATTTTGTTGTTTGTGGTTTTGAGTTATTGTGAAGCACGTTGGTCATCATGGGTTGTTTTAATTGTGCTATATAACGAAACTGTCATTGTCATTGAATTCATTGAATGGTTGAGCTTGAGCTTTTTCTTATCATTGATCTTGTTGCAAAAACAGAACTGAGAAAGAAATGAAAAGCCTTTCCATTAATTGAAGACATTTGCCATGTGGAGATGATGGAGAATTTCACTTCACAAAATAAATGTTCTATATCAGCATCATTGGTTCAATAAGAAACTTTTACATCCATGGAAGCTCCACTCTTTTGACTGGAAATGGTAGATTATTGAAATGCTCTTCGCACTAAAAAATAAACAGACTTTTTAGAACCACTGCCTGAAATGCTCTTTGGGGAACCAAAAATGGATCTTATATGACATCAAAACCTTTTATTTATATAAAAAAATTGCCTTTAGTTTACATTTTTTAGAGACAGTTTCTTTAAATTTTAGCTTTTGAAGCATAAGTCATATTTGAATGTCTTTACATTAAGATTTTGAGAGATTATATCATCTAAAGGAGAATCATGCCTCTCTTTACTGTACCTACCGGGCAGTTTGAAATTTTATATTCCTACAATATATTCTTAAAAATAAAAGCATTTTTCACAGATGTTCCATAGAAGAACAATTTTGAGTTCTGCAAAGAACCTTTCAGTGTACAATCCTTAAAAGTACCACTTTTTCTCTTAGTACAAAGAGTGCAAAGAATTTTTTTTATAATTTAAAGAAGCTTTTTTTCCCGCTATAAGGAAGCTTATGTGTAACAAAAGCCTTCTATGGGTGATAAAAAACAAAAACAAGGAACGAAAATGGGAAAAGATGGAGCCAAATATATCAACTCCTTATTCCTTGATGGCATGTATTGCCCTCTACATTGTTTTGAATAAAAGCTAAATAAGCAATTTATTATTTCAATATCTTTTATTACTTTTCTGTTATTTTTATTTTTTTGGAGCAGTCTGATTGAAGGTGCTCTACAGCTCTTAATGAAGTCATACAGTGGATGTATTTCGTCCAGTTTGCAAATATAAACTGCAGTGTTTTCAACATAGTCTTATATGCCATTCAGTCAGTGTTTTGTTGATAAGAATCAACTCTTGTGCTGTCACAGTGAGACTGTTCAGGAGTTTAGCGTGGTCACCATAGAGGCCACAGTTGAGGCTGTTAATTAATCTCTCAATCAGCTTTGATGTCTCTCTCGCTCTCTGGGATATAGAGAAGAGGGGACGGCTGAATGATGTCCAGTCTGTTTGAACTTTGGGTTCGCTGTTTTTGGACTGCTTTGAGCATGTGTCTGCTCACTTGTGACTGATAAAGCTGTGCACACGTACAGTGGCTCTGATAAAAACACTTAGGAAACAGCATTTTCCTGCATTGAAAGATTCCATGTGGATTCTGTTTACTTGGAGAAATCTGCTCACATTATTATTTTTGTAACTTTTTTCTGCAATAGTTTCCTTTTCTTCCTGCCATGCAGTTTTGTATTGCGCTTTCATTTGTATTTATAAATCTGAGCATTTTTATGGCTGAACCATATATTCAGTGGGTTTTTTTTCAGTTGTCATAGGGGTTGCAAAATCAAGTCACAATACATTTGAAGCACATTATCACACGTTTACAATGATATACTCGGACCATTTTTGCCAATACTTGTTGCACTTTTTTTTAATTAAGCATTAGGTTAAACGTCAGTCTCTCCATATAGTGTATTTGCTCTTCAGTGTTTTGACTCTTAGTAGTGATTTTTAAACCACACTGAACTGAGCTAAACTGAAGTGAACTTAAACACTACAAACTGAACTACACTGTTCCTATTTACTATGACCTTTTATGTGAAGCTGCTTTGACAATCTACATTGTAAAAGCGCTATACAAATAAAGGTGAATTGAATTGAACATTTCCTTTCAATTCTTAACCATTAAGCCATTAGAGAATCAACCTGAAACAACTTTCGAGTTAGGCTTTTTTGCTACTTACCAAAAGTATCTGAGTATTTGTAAATAGTTGGAACCATTTCTGGTATTTTCAAGAGGTATAATGTGATAAATGAGTAGTTCAATTCTTCTCTAGTTATCTTTTGTATTTCAGTTGCTACTTCATAGCAGAAGCCCAAAAAATATAAAAATAGTCAGCCATTGAGGTTCCACATTGTCTCCAAGAAGAGCACAAACTTTCAATACCTGTACGCAATGCAGACAGTTTAGGAGTTATGAAGAATCTCATCAGATTTTTTCATCCAAACTCTCTTCAAGCTCTCAAGTTTTTGGTTTTTGCATGTGTGACACATCCATCTGTTTTGTATGCATTCATATAATTTAGAAACCAGAGTTTTTGTTTTCTTACGTATGCATCCGAAAATACTGGGATCAAATTATAATCATCCCTAAATTATTGTTATTTTTTTTTTATTAAAGTGATCTATAACTTGCAAGTATCTGTAAAAATCCTGTCCAAATATTCAGTCTTAAAGCCAAAGATTTCAAAGCAGGGTTTGTGCCTGAAGAACGTTTCAGTAAACAGTTCTGAAAAGAATGTTTATTTACACTATTTAGAATGCTTTTTTGGAATAAGTAGATTCATAGAAATTTAAGGTTACTCATGGAACCATGAATGTCAATAAAGAGTGTTTTTAATTTTATGGAGGGGTGGGTGTTCACGTTTAATGGAACAGGATAATGGTTATCCTAGATTATAGACCGGACAGTGTGGGGGAACAGAGAAAGGGGATGGATTGGCAAAGGAACTTGAGCCGGGATTCGAACTTGGATCACCGTGAACACCATTGTGCTATGTGTCAATGCACTAACCACTAGACTATTGGTGCCAAGAAGCTTATATTGCAAATAGATACAGCTTTTCCAGTTTAAATAGCCTAATCAGGCATAAAAGAGGAAACATACTGTATACTGCCTGTCAAAAGTTTGGGGTCAGTTTTTTTTTTTTTTTAAGAAAATATTCTGTTCATCAAGGCAGCATTTATTAAATGAAAAAAAAGTTTAATTGTTAAATATTTATTAAAATTATATAACTGCTTTCTTATTATATGTAGTTTCAAAATTATTACTCCAGTCATTAATGCTTTTATTACTATTACATTAATAATAATAATAATAATAATAATAATAATAATTATTATTATTATTATTATTATTATTATTATTAATATTAGGGTGATTTTTGCAGGATCATGTGACTCTGAAGACTGGAGTAATGAAGCAGAAAATTAATTTTTAAAATCACTGGAATAAATTATTAAATTAAATGATAGACTACTTTTGATCAGTTATTTTATAGTGCAATCAAATTTCACAATATTATAATTTGTAATGTATTTTTGATTAAATAAATGCAGCCTTGGTGAGCAGGAGAAGCTTATTTTAAAACATTTAAAAATCCCACGACCCCAAACCTTTGAGAACCTAGTGTATATTTCTTCATGACAGTCACAGAACAACATATCCCTTTGCATTTTCTTACTTCTTTTATACCAAAACTATTTACAGAAGGAAGGGGATGTGGGAGCAATATTTACAGTAAAAATAAATCTTAAAAGTTCTGTAGCAAAAAGTTATTATGTACTTAATCCATTTGGACCAGAAGTCAACAAAAGTATATTTTTGGTTATGCACACAGTATGCCATTTTCTTTATAATTGATATATTTTTCAAAATGCATCTGTGAATATCTTTTATTTTTAACAGTGTACACTAAATTAATAAAGAAAAAGAGATGTTAATAGTATCAGTGGTTCATGGGGTGTTTTTAATATTCGTAACATGTTTTCTAAGTAGTGGGAAAAGTTTCTGAAAATGCTAAAAAATACAGTTCTTTGTGATTTGGGTATCCCAAAATGGAATATAAAATGTAATATTTTGAATAAAGACCATCACTAATTGCTGCCCCTCTGCCGTTAAATGTTTAATTTTTATTTTGTTACTGCATTAAATGTATTGCATCCCACATTGGCTGTTCCCGACACATGTGCCTGTCTCTGTCTGTGCAGCACTGTCTGACAGAGGAACAGTAGTGATGGAGGCAGCTCTGTCTCGAGCTCTGTCTGCTGTAGATGCTGCCGTATCGGAGCGCAGCAGGGCTGAGTCAGGCTGCAGAGGGTGTGTGCCCTGTCTGTTTCAGGACTGTGGACAGCGGAAAAGCGCATGTGGTAAGCTCATATCCACACACTTATATGAGCCGATATATTTAATAACTCAATATATTGTGATAATTAACATACTGAACACTATATTGATATCGTAAGCACTTCAAATTACTAAGAATAATTATGTCAACATTTAAAGTGCTTTATAAAAAAATTCATATTGTATATGCAATGGTGTTCATAAGAGTGCCAACTGCTGAGAGATTTAATTGGCTAGATTTTTAGTTCAAATATGAACATTTTCATGTTAGCCTGACCTACTACATGCTGAAATATTGAATAAAAATGATGAGACTCTTTCTAGGCCTATTGCTCTTTAACACTGCAATATTGCTCAAATTAATAGTTGATTTATTAGTTAATGCTTAATAATAATGTGATGAAATCACATCATAAATGGAATTAAAGATAAAATTCAATGTATTTTTATCTAATATTGGCATAGAAACCGTAATAAATCTCTCTGTTGATTTTAATGTATTAACTAATGTTTACTAATGAGACTTTATTGTAAAATGTTGTTCTTCATAAAGCTTTTGCTATTTAATTTGGCTGAAACAATGGTTTACTCGGAACATGGATATAAAATAAAGCAATACACTTGAAGTCAGAACTTAAAATTAGCCCTCCTGTGAATCGTCTTTTTTTCTTTTTTAAATATTTCCCAAATGATGTTTAACAGAGCAAGGAATTTTTTGGAAAGTATTTCTAATAAAATGTGTTCTTCTGGAGAGAGTCTTATTTGTTTTATTTCGGCTACAATAAAAGCAGTTTTGCATTTTTTGGAAAAAAAATATTTAAGGTCAAAATTATTAGCCCCCTTAAGCATTTTTTTTTAGTTTGCTACCAAACTAACCATTGCTATTAATTAACCTAATTAACCTAGTTAAGCCTTTAAATGTCGCTTTAAGCTGTATACTAGTATCTTGAAAAATAAAATATTATGTGCTGTCATCATGGCAAAGATAAAATAAATCAGTTATTTGAAAGGAGTTATTAAAACTATTATGTTTAGAAATGTGTTGGGAAAAAAAAACTTCCACTAAACAGAAATTGGGGAAAAAATATAAAAGAATTCAAATGTAACAGGAAAGCTAATAATAATAATGACCTCAACTGTATATAGTATATATAAATATGCACAATTGAAGTCAGAATTATTAGCCCCCCTGAAGTATTAACCCCGCTGTGTATTTTTCCCCCAATTTCTGTTTAACGGAGGGAAGATTTTTTTCAACACATTTCTAAGCATAACAGTTTTAATAACTCATTTCTAATAACTGATTTATTTTCTTTGCCATGATGACAGTAAATAATATTTGACTAGATATTTTTCAAGACACTTTTATACAGCTTAAAGTGACATTTAAAGGCTTAACTAGGTAATTAGGTTAACTAGGCAGGTTAGGGTAATTAGGCAAGTTATTGTATAACGATGGTTTGTTCTGTATAAAGTCAAAAATAATAATGCTTAAAGGGGCTAATAATATTGACCTTAAAATGGTTCTTAAAAGTTTTTTTAAACTGCTTTTATTCTAGCTGAAATAAAATAAATAAGACTTTCCCCAGAAGAAAAAATATTATCAGACATACTGTGAAAATCTCCTTGCTCTGTTAAACATCATTTGGGAAATATTTACAAAAGAAAACATATTCAAAAGGGGGCTAATAATTCTGATTTCAAATGTATATAGCAATATGTATAAATCAACATGAATATAAAAAAAAAGCAATACACTTTTACACTAATACCGCCTTGTTTGTTATTATATTATTCTGTTAAAGTAGCCTTTTTTTACAGCTTAGCTCAGTATTGTGATAATACCGTTTACCATGATAAAAGTGAAATAGATACCATGATGAACGAAAGATTCTGCAATTAATCACTACTAAAAGGTCTGATGTGGGCGTCATGGTGACGCAGTGGGTAGCACAATCACCTCACAGCAAGAAGGTCACTGGTTCGAGCCTCAGCTGGGTCAGTTGGCATTTCTGTGTGGAGTTTGCATGTTCTCCTCATGTTCATGTGGGTTTCCTCCGGGTGCTCCGGTTTCCCCCACAGTCCCAAGAAATGTGGTATAGGTGAATTGGGTACACGAAATTGTCTGTATTGTATGTGTGTAAATGAGTGTGTATGGGTGTTTCCCAGTGATGGGTTGCAGCTGGAAGGGCATCCGCTGCGTAAAACAAATGCTGTGGCGATTAATAAAGGGACCAAGCGGAAAAGAAAATGAATGAATGAATAAATAGTCTAATACTGTCATAAGCCTCTTTGGGTTTGTAAATAAATAAATAAAAATGATGGAGTTGGTTCCTCTGTAGCATCTCCAGAAGACACACAGTCGGAGCCCAGCTGTGAGCTCATCTCTCGGGCTCAGCAGGAGGAGGAGGAGGGCGAGAGGAGCTGGATGTTGAGTCAGGCCTGTGGTTTCTACAAACGCCACTGCACTCCTGCACAGGTGAACAGAGATGTGTGTGTGAGAGTGATGGGAGAGAGATGCAGCGCTCGAGTCCTGCAGTGCAGTTTGATCAACACCATGCAGAACCTGGAGCCAGACACGCAGAGCACAGCACAGGGTAAGCACACACACACATACAGTCACAGAAATTAGTTATTAAAACTATTATGTTTAGAAATGTGTTGAAAAAATCTTCTCTCCGTTAAACAGAAATTGGGGGGAAAAAAACAGGGGGGCTAATAATTCTGACTTCAACTGTATATTCAAATGCAACACTTATTATAATTAAATGAATAATAACAACTATTATTATTATTGTTGTTATTATTTTTCTTCTTCTCATTATTATTATTAGAGATAAGAAAAATATTATAATAATTTAAAAACAGATTATAACAATACTATATTAATATTATATACTATCCAATATATCTTTGCTGCAGCTGTGTGTGGCCAACGTTTCTCGGTCACTCAGAATGTGACTCAGCCACGGGCTCGTATCATTGGAGGATCTCCTGCTCCTCTGGGCAGCTGGCCGTGGCTGGTGAACCTGCGGCTGGATGGAGCTCTGATGTGTGGAGGTGTGCTGGTGGACAGCTCGTGGGTCCTCACTGCTGCACACTGCTTCGCTGGGTAAGAGCACTTCAACTACTGTATTTAAACTATTTTTGAAAATTACATTTGCTGTATATCATGTAAAGACAATAAAGAATCTTGAATCTATAATGATTGTGCCGTTTGTGGTGAGAAAATGTGCTGCATTTGAAAAACATCCTCCTCGCCAAGGCTACATTTGTTTAATAAAAAAAATAGTAAAAACTGTACAATTATGAAATATTCTTACAAATTCAAACTGTTTTCTTGTTGAAAGCAGTTTAAAAAATGTATTCCTGTGATTCAAAGCTGCTTTTTTTCTGAATTTTTACTCTAGTCTTCATTGTCACATGATCCTTGACAAATACTGATCACAAACATTTGACCAGTAGTTTAAATGTGCTTCCTTATTGATTTAGTTTAATTTAATTTAATTTAATTAATTTTTTTTGTTTATTTTCTTTCTTTTATTTATTTTTTACTTTATTTAATTTAATTTATTGGATTTTATTTGATTTTTGAAATAATAATTATTTTATTTTACTTTTTTATTTTATTTTTATTTATTTTATTTATTTTTAATTTAATTTAATTTTAATACATTTTTTTATTTAATAAATTTTTCTTTTATTTTAATTTTTTGATTTAATTAAAAAAAACTTTTTTCTTTTCTTTATTTATTTTATTAATTTTTTACTTTATTTAATTGGATTTATTTGATTTAAATTTTTTATTTTTATTTAATTTACTTATTTAATTAAATTTTTTATTTATTTAATTTAATTTAATTATATTTTTGGAATTAGTTTTTTTCCTTAAAATTTTTTTTATTTTATTTCATTAAATTAAATTTATTTTATTTAAAAATTTTCTTTTATTTATTTTAATTACATGACATTTATTTGACTTGGATTTTTATATTATTTCTCATGCTTTAACCAAAATTTCTAATTAGTAAAATCGGTGTTATAGCTTTTCAGATGTATTATAATGTTTTGTGAGTACGTGAAATAAACAGATATTTGTCCCATCACTCAGGAGCCGCAGTGAGAGTTACTGGACAGCAGTAGTGGGAGAGTTTGACCTCACTAAAACTGACCCGGATGAACAGATCATGAAGGTCAATCGCGTTATCACCCACCCTAAGGTAAATGCATCAAAAATGCATGTATAAAGTTACACTACACTTTTAAAAAAATTGGCTCATTTTACAACACCCCTAGAGTTAAACAGTTGAGTTTGATCTCAGGTTGATCTCTGGTTTGGCCGAAGCACTTTTAGCTTAGCTTAGCATAGATAATTGAATCAGATTAGAACATTAGCCTCTCACTCAATTTTGAAAAAAGTTTAGATAATTTTCCTACTTAAAGCTCGACTCTTCTTTAGTTACAGTACGTTGTAGTCTAAAAGCAATGGAAAATGAAAAATTGCTATTTTCTTGGCCGATATGGCTAGGAACTACTCTCATTCTGGCGTAATAGTCAAGGAAAATTGCTGCCGTAGCATGGCCACAGCAGGTACAACGACATTATGCAGCACCTGAAAATATTCCCCAACTATGTAAGCCCCGAAACCCCTTTTTGAATTTTTTTCGAGATGCTAACGGTCTAATCTATTTCAATTATTTATGCTAAGCTAAGCTAAACGTCAAAATCCCTTTAAGGCAAGTCATTACACTCGGTGTCCATCTCTGAAACGTATCTCGGGCAGTATGCTCGGGCATTTTGACTGAATAGGGAAACATAAAACATAATTCTCCAAAACTGTTTGCCATGCTAACAATCAAATTTCATATTAGGAATCACCAATAGATGAAACAACAACTGTCTTTTTAGTTTCATTTCTAAATGTTCGACTCACACAAAATCTGCAGAAACTCATGTCTGGTCTGAGCCCCTTCCCCAGAGAATCCTCAGTCTATAGCGATCGATGACTGACTCCTGTACTAGGAGGCGGGGCTTCATTCACCATATTGACTGTTACTGACATGTCTTGTGTATTCTGTAGTCTTTGTAAAAGTGCTATCATCAAACCCAGAGATCGGCTGAATGGATTAACTCTAGAGGACTCGTAAAAACACATTTTAAGCATTCTAAAATAACTTCTCCCTCTTTATATTGTAGTTTAATCCAAAGACGTTCAATAATGACATTGCGCTGGTAGAGCTGAGCTCTCCGGTGATTCTGTCTGAACGGGTCACTCCAGTCTGTCTGCCCTCTGACCTGGATCCTCCGGCTGGCACACCCTGTTTAGTGGCCGGTTGGGGCTCCTTGTATGAAGGTAAGAGAGGATGAAACATGACTAGAAACAGAGCTCAGTAATATTAAAAGATGTTCACTGAGAATTCTGCGTTTTTTGCAGACGGCCCGTCTGCAGATGTGGTGATGGAGGCGAAGGTGCCGCTGTTGTCTCAGACCACATGTCGAAGTGCATTGGGGAAAGAGCTACTCACTAACACTATGTTCTGTGCCGGGTATCTGTCTGGGGGCATCGACTCATGCCAGGTATCTCCACATTATCATACTAACCTGCATTTATGTTCTGAAGAAGCTTCCTTAGTTTGTTGTGGAATAAAATATGAAATAGTTGCACAATTGTTTTTCATAGTTCTGAGTTCACATTAACTCTGAAAACTGGACTGACACGTTTCAATTTTAGTTTACTAGAACTTCTGTGTAAAGCTGCTTTGACACAACCTACACAGCAAATTCTGGTCTTTGGAATAAACTCCCTGGGAGTTAAAATCAACTCAATCTGAGTGTACATGCGTGACCATCAAATCAAACAGTGCCACTGATACACTTTGCTCCACACTAGCATCATGTCTAGGAAGACTATGTCCTCTTACATCCAGGCCAGCCCGTGCCAGTCCTCCTGCACCCTGGCTATCTGATGTTCTCCGTGAGCATCGCTCAAAACTTCGGGCTGCAGAAAAAATTTGGCGAAAAACTAAAAATCCTGAACAGCTCATAACATACCAAACTCTTCTGTCTTCTTTCTCGACTGAGGTTACTTCTGCAAAGCAGACGTACTTTCGTCAGAAAGTCAACAGTGCCACCAATCCTCGCTTACTTTTTAAAACATTTGCCTCCCTCCTCTATCCTTCTCCTCCATCTGCATCCTCCACACTCACTACTGATGACTTTGCTACATTCTTTTGCACCAAAACCGCAAAAATCAGTGCTCAATTTGCGGCACCTACAACAAACACGCAAGATACACCACCAACACCACACACACTCACCTCTTTTTCCCAGCTCTCTGAGTCTGAGGTGTCCAATCTTGTGGTATCTATCCATGCAACCACCTGTCCGCTTGATCCCATTCCCTCTCATCTCCTGCAAGCCATTTCTCCTGCAGTCATACCAACACTGACTCGCATAATTAACACATCTCTTGACTCTGGTTTATTCCCTACTTCATTTAAGCAGGCTAGGGTAACCCCACTGCTAATGAAACCCAACCTGGATCAAACGCTACTTGAAAACTACCGACCGGTATCCCTGCTTCCATTCATGGCCAAGATTTTGGAGAAAGTAGTGTTCAATCAAGTCCTGGACTTTCTTACTCAAAACAACCTCATGGACAACAAGCAATCTGGCTTTAAGAAAGGCCACTCAACTGAGACTGCCCTGCTCTCGGTCGTGGAGGATCTCAGACTGGCTAAAGCAGACTCTAAATCATCTGTCCTCATCTTGCTGGATTTATCAGCTGCTTTTGACACTGTAAACCACCAGATCCTGCTATCTACGCTTCAGTCACTGGGCGTTACAGGCACTGTTATTTAATGGTTCAGATCTTACCTCTCTGACAGGTCATTCAGGGTGTCTTGGAGGGGGGAGAGGTGTCCAACCTACAGCATCTAAACACTGGGGTACCTCAGAGCTCTGTACTTGGGCCACTTCTCTTCTCCATCTACACGACATCTTTAGGACCAGTCATCCAGAAACATGGATTTTCCTACCACTGCTATGCTGATGATACCCAGCTATACCTCTCTTTTCACCCTGATGATCCCTCGGTTCCAGCTCGCATCTCAGCCTGCCTGTCAGACATTTCACACTGGATGAAAGATCATCATATTCAGCTTAACCTCGCGAAAACGGAAATGCTTGAAGTTTCTGCCAACCCGACTCTACACCATAACTTTTCAATCCAGATGGATGGGGCAACCATTACTGCATCCAAAATGGTAAACAGCCTTGGAGTAACGATTGATGACCAACTAAACTTCTCTGACCACATTTCTAGAACTGACCGAACTTGCAGATTCGCACTCTATAACATCAGAAAGGTCCGACCCTTCCTATCTGAACATGCAGCTCAACTTATTGTTCAAGCTCTTGTTCTCTCCAAACTGGATTATTGCAACTCTCTACTAGCCGGGCTTCCAGCTAATTCTATCAAACCTGATCAGTTGCTTCAGAATGCAGCAGCACGAGTGGTCTTTGATGAACCCAAAAGAGCACATGTCACTCCGCTACTCACCCGTTTACACTGGCTGCCAGTTGCTGCTCGCATCAAATTCAAAGCTCTGATTCAAAGCTCTGAAGCGACCTCTGGCTTTGCTCCTTATCTGCTCTCACTTCTGCAGATATATGTGCCCTCCAGAAACTTGCGTTCTGTGAATGAACGTCGCCTCGTGGTTCCATCCCTAAGAGGGAAGAAATCACTTTCCCGAACTCTCGCATTCAATCTGCCCTGTTGATGGAATGAACTCCCTAACTACATCAGAACAGCAGAGTCACTTGCTGTCTTCAAGAAACGACTAAAACTCAACTATTTAGTCTCCACTTTCCTTCCTAATCTGTGACTGCCTCTCTGGCTATACCACTAACTGCACTCTCTCTCAAAAAAATAAAAAATAAAAAGAATTTTTTTAATGCTTTGCTTCTTAGACTTTACACACCTGAAACTTGCCTGTAGCACTTATTCACTGTTGCTCCTATAGTTGTGTAAATTGCTTCCTTGTCCTCATTTGTAAGTCGCTTTGGATAAAAGCGTCTGCTAAATGACTAAATGTAAATGTAAATTTATGAACACCCCTTTAATAATGTGTTACCAAATATTTTCTTTTATTCCTTTGGTAAAATAAGCTTCCACACTGAACACCACATGTAATGAAGAAACATACTATATCTGCTTTACAATCATCTCTTTTTGCGTGTGTACAGGGGGATTCTGGAGGGCCGCTGATCTTCCAGGACCGTTTATCGGGACGCTTTCAGCTGTTTGGCATCACCTCGTGGGGTGATGGCTGTGGGGAGAAGGGGAAGCCTGGCGTCTACACACGGGTCACCGCCTTCTCTGACTGGGTCCTGACAGAGACACAGAGTGAGTTTCTTAACACTGTTGCACACACTACTGAAATCACTACACACTTTCTGCTCAATGAAAAGCTAAAAATTCCCTGAAACTATTTAAATGCCATTCTCCAAATTCCTCCAGAGTCCTTCGGGAGTCGAGAGCCCACATGTCCTGAGCTGCTGAAGACAAGCGAGCTGACCCAGGAGCAGCAGATGTCAGAGTTTAGCTCGCTCTGCCACTTCTACACACTCTCCTGCTCTCCGACCCTCGACCCCTCGGCCTGCCAGCGCCTCGCTATCGACAAATGCCAAAGCCGCTTTAAGAAGTGCCGTAAGTTATCCACATTTTTTTTGACTAGTTACATTTTTTAATGAAGTGACCTAAAATAAAATCTACTTTGAATTCGTATATTTATTTTTGGGGGTATTGGTGATATTTTGGAAACGCTCTGAATACTATAAATAAACGAGGAGCACTTTTTGGCATTTGGCAGTTTTAAATTAAAATTTTTATTTATTTTTAACACTGTGGTTCACTGTCCTCATACTGAAAATGTTCTAACTGAAGATTATGTAAAATTTGAAAAGCAAGTGAAAGTCAATAATAAAATGTACATTTAGTTTTTATTTTATTTTATCTTATTTTATTTACTTAAGTGAAAGTCAGTGATAAAATGTACTTTTAGTTTTAATTTAATTTAATTTAATATTTTATTTACTTAAGTGAAAGTCAGTAATAAAATGTACATTTAATTTTAATTTTAATTTTAATTTTATTTGCTTAAGTGAAAGTCCGTAATAAAATGTAAATTTTAATTTAATTTGATTTAATTTTTTGTTTTATTTTATTTACTTAAGTGAAAGTCAGTAATAAAATGTACATTTAATTTAATTTAATTTAATTTAATTTAATTTTAATTTTATTTTTTACTTAAGTGAAAGTCAGTAATAAAATGTACATTTTCATCTTTATTTTATTTTAGATTATTATTATTTTTATCTAATTTTATTTTATTTTATTTACTTAAGTGAAAGTCATTAATAAAATGTACTTTTAGTTTTTATTTTATTTTATCTTATTTTATTTACTTAAGTGAAAGTCAGTGATAAAATGTACTTTTAGTTTTTATTTTATTTTAATTTAAATTTTATTTACTTAAGTGAAAGTCAGTAATTAAATTAAATTAAATGTACATTTTATTAAATTTTTTGTTTTATTTTATTTACTTAAGTGAAAGTCAGTAATAAAATGTACATTTAATTTAATTTAATTTAATTTTAATTAAATTTTTTGTTTTATTTTATTTACTTAAGTGAAAGTCAGTAATAAAATGTACATTTAATTTAATTTAATTTAATTTTTTGTTTTTTATTTACTTAAGTGAAAGTCAGTAATAAAATGTACATTTTCATCTTTATTTTATTTTATTTTATTATTATTATTATTATTATTATTATTATTATTATTATTATTATTTATTTAAATTTTATTTATTATTAATTTTTTTTAATCTTATTTTATTTTATTTTATTTACTTAAGTGAAAGTCAGTAATGGGCAACGCAGTGCACAGTAGGTAGTGCTGTCGCCTTACAGCAAGAAGGTCGCTGGTTCGAGCCTCGTCAGTTGGCGTTTCTGTGTGGAGTTTGCATGTTCTCCCTGCGTTTGCGTGGGTTTCCCCCGGGTGCTCCAGTTTCCCCCACAGTCCAAAGACATGCGATGAATTGAGTTGGCTAAATTGTTTATAGTGTATGAGTGTATGGATGTTTGCCAGAGATGGGTTGCAGTTGGAAGGGCATCTGCTGCATAAAATGTGTGCTGGATAAGTTGGCGGTTCATTCCACTGTGGCGACCCCGTATTAATAAATCAACTAAGCCGAAAAGAAAATGAATGAATGAAAAGTCAGTAATAAAATGTACATTTATTTTATTTTATTTTATTTTATTTTATACTAATTAAAATATAATTCTCTTTCTCTCTAGAGTTACACTCCTTCTTGCAGACGCTACTGGACATGCTCCAGCGGGCTGATGACTATATCAGAGATAAAGTGGATCTGACCTTCTTCACCCAGACTCTTCCTCAGCTGGTGGAGAACGTGTACAACTCAGCTCATATGCCACGAAGACGCAGAAACACACTTGAAACAGGTAGAGCCATTAAAGCGTTCTGCACTGAACATCATCAGAGCACAATAGAGGAGACCATTCTAACCATCATATTTTTCTCAAAGAGCAGCTAGGCCTGCCAGCGCTGTTCCAGCAAGTGGGACCCCTGGTGGATGACTGGGAGAACTACCTGAGAGACATCGCCGATGATCTGGAGCAACACAAAGAGCTGAAGAATTTAAATGAGCAAGAACTCTTCACACCGGTAAACATGACTAATTTCAGAAAATATATACTTACATACAGGGCTTGAAATTAACTTTTTTGATCACCAGGCACTGTGGCTAGTAGTTTTTCAACATTTTACTAGCCAAAATTTTGTTGTAAGGAAAGTATTTATTTATATGCATATATTTGACTTTGGCATATTAAAATGACTTAATTTACATTCGTTTGGAATTTACAATTCCTCATTCGTTTCACTTTTTGTGTGTCGTGTATGAGCTTGCTCAATGAGCTTGAGCAAATGGGTTGTGCTTTCATAGTGTTACACAGTGTTATGCAATACTTCCAAACTGTAATACATTACAGATTACTTGTTACTGTTATTTAAAAGTAATCCCTTACCTTACAATATTACTGTCTCAGAACTGTAATATGTTACACGACTCTTATATTACTTTTTAGTTACTTTTACCAAAATAACTACAGAATTAGAATTTACCATTATAAAATGACAAAATGTACTTAACATCCAGTAGAAAGCGATATGATGTAGCATAATGACTGTGACCTATCCAGGCTACTAACAATAGTATATAACTGGTGACATGAAGGCTCAAGACAATGCAAGAAAGAATGACAGCCAGAATCACAAATGATCTAAGTGTGTTAAAAGTATGGTAGATATAAAGCGATTATCTGTGAATAGCTGTCGCATGGCAACGATCGAGATGTTTGTTTTTTTTTAATTGCTAGTGCTTCTCGGTGTAGATAATTCTCTTTGGTTTATACAAAGGTTGCATTTGACAATAACATTCTTTTTGTCCTTATGTCAAACAAAATCGAATTAATGCGCATGCGCGTACGTCCATCTCGTGAATGTACTGTCTTCTGCCATTTTCATCTATTTGCTGCTTTTCCGCTGCACATTTGGGCTTAACGTTACTGCGAACCCGGCTGAGCCAATAGCCTCGGACCTCGAGCTAAGCGGCTGCCTGAAATCATTCCGCGTTCAAAGTAAAAAGTTCCAATAACCAGAGGGAGATTAATGACAACACACGTGTATATTTACTAACCACAAACAGGAAATTGAAACTACTTGCGGTATTTTTTATTTGTTAATGTCTTGCGGGGTGAAAAGTTAGTTGTAACGCAAGTGTTACTAAACATGTAACGAGTAAAATATTACTGAAAATGTATTAGTAATGTCAAAATATAACTGTATACATACAATTTTTATTCAACAAAACTTTCCTAAAAAAATTAAATAAATTGACATTTTAAAAATAGGCTAATTATTGTCATGTATCTAGAACTGTGCACAGAAATCTGTCCTGACTAAAGGTCCCAGATTATCAGTACACTATACATAAATGGGGAATTAATCTCCTATTAAAGCAATGCTGTTGTAAAGGATGATAATTAAACCATAAATAGAAAAACAACTGTAAAAGAAAGCAGATGAAAAACATACTATATGCGCTAGTGAAAGAATGATCACCTGCACAGTCTTAACATTACATCCATTAATAATCTGTTCAAAAAATGGTTAAAGCGAAAGTGCCAACCTCTGCTGCTTACACAAAGACATTTTCTTAAAGAATCTCAAACTCCTAAAAGCAAGCATCGTGAGTATCGCATTTTGTCCAGTCTATTTCAAAGGGAACTGATCGCATCAGTTACGTTTTCAGGCACGGTTAGTTCGCACAAGGAAACGGGAGCATGCAAGCATTTAAACACTCGCGTGATCCTCCTCTCATTCGTTATTCACCTGCCTGAACAGTTATTTTAGTCAGTCGTGCTGTACCTCGATGGGCATCCTTATTGCCAAACTTTGCTTTTAAGAAAACTACCATTTGAAAGTTATTTTCAACCGGCCAAAGTGGCTAGTGGGTGTGGTTATCTAACCTGCCAAAGCTGAAATCTACCCGCATTTCAAAAGTTCACACTTAGCTGATGATTAATTATGAAGCTTGTTTGGCATGCTGTCCCGGGAGAGAGCCCTGAACTCATAAGATCCTTGAGCCCGGGGCTCCCTCCCGTTTGCAAGGCGAGAGGGGAGTTTGAGCTCAGGTAGATCTCGAGAACTCGCCTGCTGTAGTAGCTATTGATCAGATAGTGATTGATTGCTCTTAAGAGATAACTACTTACTAAGAGCATGTCTATGGTGCTGATTTGGATTAGTCAGTTAACTTAAGTTGCATGTTTTTGGATGGTGGGAGGAAACTGGGGAACCCAGGAGTAACCCACATGAGCACGGGGAGAACGTGTAAACTCCACACAGAAACGTTGGCTGGCTTGGTAATGAATAGAACCAGTGACGTTCTTGCTGTGAGGCAACAGTGCTACCCATCTGGGAAAGGAGGAGTAGGGGTGGAAGGGGGGATTCTTCAAAATGAAGATGGCTGTGATGTGGAACTTAGGGTATTTTTAGTGGCTTAGGAATCGTCTGATTGGTAAATCATAAATTAAAAAATGCGGGACTATCATAAGCACGTGGTCCTCTCAAAATTAACTTCACTTGGTGGTTGGGCGGGTGTTACTGTCAAGCCCTGTATATATATATATATATATATATATATATATATATATATATATATATATATATATATATATATATATATGTATATATGTATATGTATATATGTATATGTATATATATGTATATGTATATATGTATATGTATATATATATATGTATATATATATATATATATATATATATATATATATATATATATATATATATATATATATATATATATATATATATACATACTGTGTAAATTATTTCAGCTAGAATAAAAACAGTTTTACATTTTTTTAAAAACCATTTTAAGGTCAAAATGATTAGCCTCTTTAAGCTATATATTTCTTTTGCTAGTCTACAGAACAAACGATCGTTATAAAATAACTTGGCTAATTACCCTAACCTGCCTAGTTAACCTAATTAACCTAGTTAAGCCTTTAAATGTCCCTTTAAGCTGTATAGAAGTGTCTTGAAAAATATCTAGTCAAATATTATTTACTGTCATAATGGCAAAGAAAATAAATCAGTTATTAGAAATGAGTTATTATAACTATTATGTTTAGAAATGTGTTGAAAAAAATCTGCTCTCCGGTAAACAGAAATTGGGCAAAAAAAAAAAAACTAGGGCTAATAATTCTGACTTCAACTGTATATTGTAAAATTATATGGAAGTGATATGGAACTGCAGTTATTCATGTCATTTTGTATTTCATTATTTGGTTTAAATTCTGCATTTGGTGACAATTTTCGCACTAACTCGTGCTGTATTCGCTTGTATACTGGAAAAAAAAGATTTATTATATTTGCAACTTTAGTTAAAGGTAAGTGGTTGAAAACAATTTATATGAGCTGAATTTAAACAAATTAATTTAGTAATGTTTAACTTAATTTATTTGTTTAAATTCAGCCCATATAAATTCGTAATTAAAAAAAAATTCTAAATATAATCAATAATCTTTTCAGTGTATGTTGGTAAAAAACAAATACACTCTTATTTATTATGCAAATTACAACCTGGCCAGCGCATTAAACTTTATTCTAGAAGAACAATTACATAATAGTAATATATAAACCAATTTTAACTGTTTTTAATTGTTATTTTATTTAAATAACTGGTGAGCAGAAGACTCTTCAAAATCTGCTCAAAATACTCCCATCATACAAAGCACAACTTTTCTTTTTCATATTTCAGATGAACAAGAAATCAAATGTCTAGCTGACATTTTTTTGATGATTTTTTTACAGGATGTGGACAGTGAAAAAGCACCTCTTCGGCAGCTCGACAGTGCTCTGCGCTCCTCCATTGCTGCCCTGCGATCCAAACTGGAAACACTGCGCATTCCTGTCATTCCAGAACTGGACCACCAACTGTTTGAGAGAGATTTCACCACCTCCACCACTGCAGGACAACAGGAAAACACTGACCATTTTGGAGAATCTCTATGGGCTTCTGAAAGTTGGACTACTCTGATAAATGAAGCCCTCAGAGGAAGCACAAGCAGTGTTACGGGACGTCCCATGATGATGGCATCGCCTCAGGTTCATATGGATTCAACATCCAGATCTGTGGACCCTTCTGCACAACCAGTGAATCTCGTGACTCTGGAAACCTCTCATTCTCTGCTCGAAAAACGCTCTGTTCCTACCCAGAAACCCCTGCTACAGGAGCCACTGTTCAAAAGTAAGGATTAATAATGGGACAATTAAGAGAATAATAATAAAAAAGTACTAAAGTTCTTTCATCAACAACAATCATCCCAACAATGCAAATTTAGACCACTTTACAACTTGAATAATACGGCATGATAGCTCAGTGGTTAGCACTGTCACCTCACAGCAAGAAGGTTGCTGATTCAAGTTCAGCTGGGTCAGTTGGCGTTTCTGTGTGGACTTTGCATGTTCCCCCCATGTTGGCGTGGGTTTCCTCCAGGTGCTCCCGTTTCCCCCACAGTCCAAAGCCATGTGGGACAGGTGAATTGAATAAGCTAAATTGGCTGTAGTGTATGGGTGTGTGTGTGTGTGTGAATGTGAGAGTGCATCCACTGCGTAAAACATATGCTGGATAGGTTGACGGTTCATTCCGCTGTGGTGACCCCTGATAAATAAAGAAATTAAGCCAACGGAAAATGAATGAATGAATGAATAAACAAACAATGTTAATCCTTAATACTTAATTGACCATTTTAAAAGAATTGCCATCACCACAATTATATTTTTGTATAACATGTCTCTATTAAGTTTTACAAGGTTTTACAATAAATCAAATCGCAATACCCAGAACTTAACCCAGGTAGGTTTAGTGGAAAAATTAAAATGAAATAATAATCATTAAAAAAAAGAAAGAAAAATAAAAAATAGAAATCTAATTTTGCAACCCATTACTGGGAAACATCCATACACACTCATTCACACACATACACTACGGACAATTTAGCTTACCCAATTCACCTATAGCACATGTTTTTGGACTTGTGGGAGAAACCAGAGCACCCGGAGGAAACCCACACGAACACGGGCAGAACATGCAAACGCCACACAGAAATGCCAACTGACCCAGCCGAGGCTCAAACCAGCAACCTTCTTGCTGTGAGGCGATTGTGCTACCCACTGCGCCACCGTGCTGCCTGTTATTTTATATATAATTTTTATTTTTTTAGTTTGATTATACCATGATTAAATAATACATATCGGAATGATTTATTTCATTTTATTTAAATAATAAAATAAGAATATTATTTTAGAAATATATCAAGTATATTATTTAAATAACTCTAATTCTAATTAAAAATTATTATTCTATTGCAGATTTATGTTAAACCATGACTGTCTGGGCTAATAGAATCCACTTCTGTTGTTGTTTTAGAGCTCATGAGGAGGAGAAAGAGGGATTCACACACACGAACGATACGAGGAGCCACTGACAAAGGTACAATTTCTTGTTTGATGAACTTTTTTCTTACAGAAAACATGTTCCAGTAACTTCACATCACATCTACGTCATATTAAATGAATAATCATATTAAAGGAAATGTCTTTTTGAATTGTACTGTGACTACTTCAAAATATAACTGTAAATACTTTAACAAGCTTATCCTTTGTGTTTTGTAGTTTGCTCAGGAGTAACTGATTCAGCTCATCTGGTCAGCACCACCAAAGAGATGTACAACTGGATCCTGTCTCTTCCATCCAACAACATAAACATGATCTTTCAGGAGGTGTGTGTATGTGTGTGTGTTTGTGTGTTATAAATGCTATGATTTTTATGCTGATTCAAATGTGCTGCTTTGATACTCTAGAAACATTTTTTATTGTTATCAATACGGAATTTTTTTGTGCAAACCATTTCTTTAATGTTAATTAGAAAGATCAAAGAACAACATTTGTTACAAATATACACTGTTAGCAATTTTCTGTAGAATCTACAGTAACTTACTGGCAGCAGTGTGCCAGTAACTTACTGTAAATTAGCAAGAACACTGTACTTACATTTACAGCACCATATATCCACTCTATGTATTTAGAATATTGTATTTCTTTACTGTAAAATACACAGTAGTTTTAGCAATGCAGCTTTAAAATACTGTATAACTATCCGACAGTAAAATACAGTTCATATTACAATTAAATGCTGTGTAATTTACTAAAATCGTTAACAGTGTAATTATAAATGACTTTTACTCTCACTTTAGATCAATTTACATTAATGCATCCTCGCTGAAAAAAGTATAAATTAAATTTTGGAGGTCCCGGGAAGTGTATTGAAATGTTCAATTGTGTTCATTGTGTGATGTTATTTTAATTGAAACACAAATAAGATGTGGAACATATAGTAGCTCCTCCCCTTTAAAAAAAAGCAAATGAGAAAAGTCTTAAAGGGGGCGGGGCATGTCAGATACTAGAGAGCATTTGATTGGTCAAAAGAGTTGATGAGAAACCGAAGTATGATGTGATGACAAAAAGATGGCAGATATTTGTATCTTATAAATGCGAATGTCGACACTGTTTTGGTTCACACTAGCTTCTAGATAAGACTAACATACTAATACTAGCATCTACAAAATGTGAAATTCTGATTTCATGAGGACTTTAAAATCATGAATGGTACTGCTATTTATGCTATCAGTTGCAGTTTTAGTTTGATTTATTTTTGTCATTCAAAACATCACAATAATTTGAAATGCAGAACGAAATTACGTTGCATCAGACCCAACAAGAACATAAAAAACATCAAACTCTATAAAACATAACATAATAAATACGCTTTTATAATTTCATAAATATATAAAAATATAGTTATATATAAAATATTACCTTTTTTTAAATCACAGAATGGAATAAATTAATACTTAAATAACTGCTGCAGTTTGTTATGATAGTTATAATATTAACAATGTGTGCAAAATTAACTATTTATAGATTTATTATTACTAACTATCAATAGTATTAAACATGGTCTTATTCAAAAGTCTTATAATGGCAGGATAAAAACTATCACGAAACTGCATTGATTTGCTCCTCAGGCTTCTGTATCGCCTGCCTAATAGCATGAGCGTGAGCAGACTAAGGCCAGGATGGGTTGAATCCCTTAAAATACTATTTGCCCTAGACAAACATTGTTGTTGATACAGTTCCTCAATAGATGTCATTTTGACTCCATTGGATATTTCAGCTGGCTTTATTATCTTCCTAATGGTGTTCTGGTCTGATATGCTATTCTCATACTAAAGAGAGATGTCATTAGTCAGAACACTCTCAACAGCGCCTCTGCAAAAAGTTGTGAGGATTGATGTGTCTGTGATACATGGTGTTTATGTTTGGTGTTGTGTTTAATTCAGTATTTCTCTCATTCTATGCATTGATCATCTCAGGTGCAGGTTGATCTGAACTCTAAGAATGAACGTGGTTTGTACCAGTCCCGCATCAAGGCCACCATCGGCGGGCGACCTCTGACTTTTTACAGTTTGGTGGGTTTGGAGAACGAGGCATTCTACCGCAGCATGCCTCGTGTCCTTGCCATTGCCATTGATGCTCTCAAAACGTAAAGCACACTCATCTACGCTGCTGAAAAAGAAATCATACTTGAGGTCAAACGGCATCCCTGACAATGAGTGTTATTGCTTCCTAAACTCTACAGAGACATCATGTGCTGCTATGGAATCAGTTGGATGGGACCTTCCTCTTTCTAGAGACATTTATGGGACATTTTTCTGAAGGATGAAGGCTCTTAGTGGGTCACTGCGCTCTGAGATTGTGACTGTTTCCTCCTTTAACTTATTTAGCGAAGGCAGAGGTTGATCTTCATGTCTGAGCTGCAAACTGTACAGATATTATATTTGATGTTTGGTTTATATATTTATTTCTGTAATACTTTGTATTTTTATAATAAAAGTCAAATTATATTCAAATAAATGGACTTTTTGGAAATAACTATCTTTAAATACGTTTTATTTTTCATTTGTATTGATTTGCAGACATGGATTTCACACCGTTCCAAACTT
Source organism: Danio aesculapii (assembly GCF_903798145.1). NCBI lineage: Eukaryota > Metazoa > Chordata > Actinopteri > Cypriniformes > Danionidae > Danio > Danio aesculapii. The sequence goes on from NC_079436.1 coordinate 45,164,951, forward strand.
TTATTTCCATCTAATGTCTTGTTTTTTTGTTTTTGTTTGTTTTTTTCTTCTTGTGTAATGTTTTTTTCATAATACATTTTTCGAACAAACTATTTTTCTACTTAATAGTTGAGTAGTTTTATCAGTGTTTACTATATCAAAGAAATTTGACCCTGAAAAACAAAACCTTGTTCCACAAGTAGAATTTTTATCAATATCCAACAATACATTGTTCATTCATTCATTTTCCTTCAGCTTAGTCCCTTTATTCATCAGGGGTCGCCACAGCGGAATTAACCGCCAACTTATCCAGCATATGTTTTACACAGCGGCCCTTCCAGCTGCAACCCAGTACTTAGAAACACCCATACACACTTATTCACACACATACACTACAGCCAATTTAGTTTATTCAATTCACCTATAGCGCATGTCTTTGAACTGTGGGGAAAAACGGAGCACCTGGGAGAAACCCATGCCAAAACAGGGAGAACATGCAGATTTCACATAGAAATGCCAACTGACCCAGCCGGGGTTGAACCAGCGACCTTCTTACTCAGAGGTGACAGTGCTAACCACTGAGTCACCATGTCACCCTCACAGTACATTGTAAAAGTTAAAATTATTTGTTTTATGAACAAATTTTGGGAGAAGCATGATCAGCTTTGACGAGGCTTTTTTTTTACAATAGTTTTTACAGTAGTTCTATAGTTCCAGTAAAGTCCAGATTTCAGAGTTGAAGTTCAGTTTAGTGTGGTTTAAGTTTCACTGCTGAAAGTTTAAACACTGTAGAACGAATCCACCGAAGCGCAGCTCCACAAGTCCCGATCCGAGCAAGCCAGTGGCAAGGAAACAAAACTCCAATTGACGAAGTGAAGGGAAAAATAAACCTCGAGAGAACCAGGCTCTGTTGGGCACAACCATTATTCCTCTGGCCAAACTTCCTGTGTGGAACTGCAAGCTAGGCGCCAGAGGCTGGAGAAGCTGTACGTCCACTCTGGAAAAGCTGCAGGTGTGAGTAGGGCACCGGCAGGAGATGCGGGGACTCGTTTATCACTGTAGTCTTTCAGGAATCAGTCTCAGACCAAATCCCCATAAATAGTAAAACACATCATACATCAGATTTCTCACAACTTCAGCATCTCTCCACCACCCCAATTCCATACTTTTAAACCCGACACCTACTTAAATCTGAGGGGGAGCATTCTGGAGCCGGGCTAGACAATGTGCTCGGACCCCTATCTCTTTATCTCTCTCTCTCTCTCTCTCTCTCTCTCTCTATCCTGATAAGGGGAATAACATGAGTTAAGCTACGGTCACACTGGGCTTTGTGTGTGCGAAGTTCAGTCGTGCGGCGCTGCGAAAAGGGGCAGGATTAAACAAGATGATTGGACATTAAAAAAGCAAGCGATTGCTCCATGTTTAAAATTTCTGCCAGGAGAGGTCGTGTTTTGATCCACGATTGGTCTCACGCAGTCAAGTGATGCGATTTCGCAGGTCAGAGTTCACCAAGCTTGAACTTTGCACCACAGCGACATGTGAAACTTGACGCATGATCTTGCGTTTCCGGTCTGATGCATTCGCGTGCGTATGAATGGAAGTCTATGGGAGTAAAAGCCCAGTGTGACCGCAGCTTTAGGGTGTCTTTCCGAGCTCAGAGCCCTCTTTCCGGACAGCATGCCAAATGCGTATAATCTATTCAGTCAAATATGACTGTGAAATAGTGTGAACTCGTGAAATACCAAAAAATTATTGTAATATTAAGAATTAATTTGTCAAATGATTTTAAAATAAATATTAAACATTGTACACTAGTCTACACTATTTTAATGTTGTTGTGGGACAATGTGAGAGACAACGGCAGCATGTCGTCAACTATATATCTAGATATTATTTAGTTTCAAGAGTTCGCCCTTAACTGATAATTGATTATGAAGCGTGTTTGGCATGCTGTCCAGGGAGAGAGCCCTGAGCTCATGAGATCATCGAGCCTGGGGCTTCCCCCCGTTGCAGGGCGATAGGGGAGTCCGAGTTCAGGTAGGTCTCGAAAACTCCCCTGCTTGATAATAGTAGAAGTAGATGAATGTTATAGAGTGAATACTGGATTCAACATCTGTCTATAATGTCAATTTAGTTTTGTCAATTGACTTGTTACATGTTTCTGGTCTGTGGGAGGAAACCGGAGAGCCCGGGGAAAACCCACGCAAACATGCAACATGCAAACTCCACATAGAAATGCTGACTTGGCCAGGTAAGATCTGAGCCAGTGACATTCTTATTATTCTTATCAGGCCATGATGCTAACCATTAGGCCTCCGTGCTGCCCTGGCAAGGACATGGGAGGAGTAGGGGTGGAAGGGGCGATTCTTCAAGACGAAGGTGGATAAGGTAAGATACTCTGGTTATTTATAGTGATTAGGAATCGTCTGATTGGTGAATCATGGTTAGCTAATGAGGACCAGCTGCTATCAATCATAAGCACGTGCTCTTCTCGAAATGAGTCTATAAATAAACTTCACTTAGTTCTGTCTGAGTAATAAGTGTTCGCGGTGGAGAAAAATTAAGTTTTATTTGCTTTAACGTTGTGGTTTCGTCTCCTCCTTTGGTAGCAGAGCTCATGTTATGACCTGCGTAGCCACAAATTTTGTAGAGGTATGTGACGACATGAGGTGCTTCATTAGATTAGAATGACTTGTCACTCGTCTTTTTTTCTTGGGCATAAGTTGCACGATACATAAACATTCTTGCCTTTCAAGTACTGGGTGTTTCCCAGTACTGTGTTGCAGCTAGAAGGGGATCCACTGTATAAAACATGGATGACCCCCATACCTGCCAACACTCCAGTTTTTCCAGCACATGCCTCTTGTAAAGTCTCTGCACGGTACTGTTAAGGACACCTAGACATCCTCACCACTCTGCGAACCCCTCCCCACCCCCGTTTCCCGGATTTTCAGAGGGAAATGTTGGCAGGTATGGTGACCCCTGATGAATAAAGGGACTAAGCCGAAGGAAAATGAGTGAATGAATGAATACAGGAGAGGGTATAAGACAGATCCTTGTAGCACTCCACACTGAGCCAGGTAGGATTTACACCATTTTAATGTTAAATTACTTACAGTTCCCTTTACATTGTCACTAATTGTCACATAAAAATGTTATAGCTGGAGAAATAAACGAATAACTGTGAGAAATCCTTTCTAGAGGTTTGTTTACCACTACTGAATCTGGCAACCAAACTTCCACCCTCAGTGGTCATGACAGCTGAACGTCTCTGTCAACAGGAGCATTGCCAGAAAACACAGGGGGGCAGATTTAATTTCTAAGCATTTCTGAGATGTTTTAGCTTACGGGAACTGTGCTAATTGTGCTACTTTGCAACAGGTGCCTCTGAATCACTAACAAATGTCACCCGGATGCTTTATTTGGAGCTGATGACAATCCGTTGGGCTTTCAGTATGAGCAGATTCTGGAGACTCCTAAAGGAACATTGAGGAAGTACTGTGTGTATAAACACTTTATAAAAATCCCTTTTAGAGCCAATCAACTGCAGTATAAAATCCTCTGTAATGATTTGAGACTCATTTGAGCCCTCCTGGACTTATCTATGCATAGAAAAAATGCATGAGATGTTAAGATGGAGGGTTGCCAGAAGTGACGCAAGCAGCTGTCTATATACAGTACTCTTGCATAATGACTGACAGCATAAGATGAACTGGCTCCTCTAACACTTTTGTCTCGATCTCCATTTGAACCCAACTCCTATCAATAATAGCAACCACAATCAATAATAATAAAAACAGTCTGCTTATCTTTGATTTGGTTGCAATGGAATTCTAATGGATTGACTTTGAATTGTTGAGAGCTGCATCTCTGCATCAAACAATCTGTCTAGAATCCGTCATTATGAAATTCCAAAGTGTTAAAAATAAACCTGGACACTCAACAGTGAGGGGTTAGTGGTAGTGCAGGGTGGCAACACATGATATTATTGAACTCTCTGTCTATAAGCAGATAATAAGATCCCTTGTTGTCTCATCCCTTTTTTACTTCTTTGCTTTTATATAACAGTATACTGTGAACAAGATCATTTGGAATAAGGTTTTAGACATATTGGGCCCTTTAATACACCTGGCGCAATAAGGCGTAAGATGTGTTTGGCGCGATTTGTTGCTATTTTCAGACCAGCTCAACCCTAATTTTTACGTTTTGTGTCACGTTTTTTAAATAGCAAATCCATTTGCGCTACTTTGTGGACTCATGGGTGTGCCGGTCCATAAAGGAGATGTGTTAAGGCACGTTGTTTGGCGCATTGCTATTTTGAAGAACTGAAATAGACTGCACCATTGACCAACTAAAAGCTGGTCTAAATTCCAGCACAGAGTGCGTTAGTTATGCACCTATGCCGGTTCAAATACACACAGGATGTACAGCAATACACAAATATCTTTACATATATGCATAAAAAAGTAATTAAAATGTTACAAAAAATTTTATTTACTACACAAATTTTTTAAGTAACCTGTGCTTTTATCAGTTTGTGATAATATCTCTGTTTCGTTTAGTCGATTCTGTCACGATCACAAGCAACCTAACATTTTCAGATCGACAGAGAACTACAATTCTGCCACTGAACCGAACTACAACTTCCAGAAGTCATTGCTCCAATCACTCCTGCTACAGCTGACAGCCACCTGGACACTGACACACACACACAAAGCTGAAGTTACTTATTGAATGATTACATGGACTATATATACACCTCAGTTTTACACACTCTTTGCTGAGTCTTGTTTCTTTTAAGAGCATCACATAAGCGTTATCCCTGTCTTGCATTCCCGTCTTATTGACCTTTGCTTTGTTCTACTGTTTATGTTGTTTTGCCACCTGACCTGACCATTTGCCTACTTTTGACTACGCTCTTGGATTTCCTGTATGCTCCTGTTTGCTCCTGTTTTGACCGTTGCCTGCCTGACTATTCTTTTGCAATAAACTGCACATGGATCCTCACCTCTGTTGTTCCAGACCCTTACCTGACAGATACAGTATGTGATCCAAATATTCGTAGCTTGAAACAGATGAAAATCTGACCAGATTGTGCTGCAGTTCTATGCAGATCCCAATTTAGCTGCCATTACTTTATAACCCATTTTTTTTCCTTCGCACAGGTCACGTGACTAAAAATGTTTTAACAAATTAGTTGATTGAGTTATTCAATGATTCACTTAAAAAAAGACTGTATATTATCTTTGGGAACATTATCATTGAGTAAATGATTAAACGACTCAAAATTTTTAGTCCCCCAAAAATACAATGACTGCATCTTAATCCTTTTTTTTGTTTGTTTTTTGTTTGACTTGCTGGAAAAAACATGGACAGGTCTCCAAGTTCCTCATTTGAGGTAATCATAAACAACAGTTTGCAGTAGCCCAAGAGCAGCTGTCATAAATATATACCTCACAGAGATGCCATTAGGTTTAAAATAATACACTAGAGGAGGTGAACTCATTAGATCCATTGACCTCACAGACTACACAAAGCTGAACACCATCCATTTTTTAACATGCATAAAAACCAACTTCCATTTGTCCATGAAGTAATTTAAAGTGTTATGACCCTTTTTGATTCCCCAGATGGCGATCATTAGACAGAGATGAACTCGGGACAGCTGATGACATGTGTCCTTCCACAAATCATGCCCGGGACACCATCTGTGAGGCTGTGAGTAATACTGTAAACTTATCTCAGAGATGCAGAAAGGTCTGTATATGTGAACAGGCCCTTTTTGAAAATACCGGTAAATTCGTTCTGGCAATTTTCTGGAAAGAGAAGTTGTAACATTACCGGTAATTTGCCAGAATGCTGCACTGTGTGAACGCAGAAGGAAGATTGCCGGAAAGAGCGCGTTCACGTCTAGAACGCGCTGATGTGAGACGTCTACTCCATCCAATCAGAACACTCAGACGCATTCACATCTGTATGATTTATGAAAATAAAAGCCTTTGCACATTTTCCCAGACACATTTACTGTAGCTGCTAGATGTTAGTCAGATAACGTTTCTATTTTCCTTCTTAATACCAACTGTGTAAAACATTATCGATAAAATATTTATGATAAACTGCTGTTTGTTTACCTTCAAGCTCTGCTTCAGTTGCATGACGTGTGTGCACGTGAAGGAGCCGCTGAGCACCAGCACACACACATTTTATGAATATTTCGACATGTGAAAATGTTCCTCCATATGTTTTCATATAAGTTGTTCTCAATACTTATCCATCTACATAATTTGTAATGTAGTCAAGTTTATAAACATTTAACTGCGGTTCGCGTTAAAGCCTTTCTCAGAAAGCAGCTGCATGAATGCTAAAGTTTTAAATAAAAGTGAAACCATCAACAAAAGCCAGACCCCGTCTATGTTTACAAATACAAGCGCAGCCATTTAGAGCTCATTTCTGCTTTACTGTGTCATAATTTACCTGTTCATGATGTCATAATTTACCTTTAGAATGGATGTGTGAATGGTCTTTTCCGGAAAAATTACGGAACATCCTTGCCTTACACTTTCTTATGAATTTACCAGTAAAGTCATTCTGGAAATTTTCCCGATATTTACCGTATCACTGTGTGAAAGGGGCTAATGTCTGCTTTTTCCCCAACATTCTTCAGAATACCTTGTTTTTACATTCTGGGCGAATCGGGGCATCGGGGATGAAAATGTAGCTGTGGTGAATGGTTTAAGCTTAAAGGTAAAGTTCACCCCAAAATAAAAATTCTGTTATAATTTGCTCATCCTACACTTTTTCCAAACATGTATGAGTTTCTTTTCCTTTTTTTTTTTTTTTTGTTAAACACAAAAGAAGATATACCAAAGCAGCATCCATTGACTTCCATTGTAAATTTGTTACTATTTTTTCTTGGGCATAAGTTGCACAATACATAAACATTCTTGCCTTTCAAGTACTGGGTGTTTCCCAGTACTGTGCTGCAGCTAGAAGGGGATCCACTGTATAAAACATGGATGACCCCCATACCTGCCAACACTCCAGTTTTTCCAGCACATGCCTCTTGTAAAGTCTCTGCACGGTACTGTTAAGGACACCTAGACATCCTCACCACTCTGCGAACCCCTCCCCACCCCCGTTTCCCGGATTTTCAGAGGGAAATGTTGGCAGGTATGGTGACCCCTGATGAATAAAGGGACTAAGCCGAAGGAAAATGAGTGAATGAATGAATACAGGAGAGGGCATAAGACACATTGTAAATTTGTTACTACTATGGATGTCAATAGCTGCTTTTCCCCAAAATTCTTCAGAATGTTTTGTGTTCAACAGAAGAAAGAAATTCATAACAGTTTAGAACCACTTGAGTGAGAGTAAATGATGTGGAAATGATTTTTAATGGGAAAAAAATAGTTTATGATCTTTCTCTGAGAAAGGAAATTGGTTTAACATGTTTACATGACCAAGTGCATTGTCCGCTTATTAAAACATAATAATACAGCATACAGCAAGCTCCTGTGACCTCGCTTTGAGGTCTTCAATACCTATAGCATGCATGTGTGTGTGTGTGTGTGTGTGTGTGTGTGTGTGTGTGTGTGTGTGTGTGTGTGTGTGTGTGTGTGTGTAGTGACAGCTGACAATGTGAAGAACTGTATGTGCACAGACTGTGTGGGCATACTGAAAATAACAATGAGGATTCAAATTTGTAACCACACCTATTTTCCCCATAAGCCTTCCCTTTCTCAGACAACTGCGTTTCCCATCACAAAACACTTACCAGGTGCTAGAGAACCTTCAACATTAATGTTTCTCTCAGGATTTCAGACATGGATCACAACTTTTCCTCAAATATCATCTGGTTATGGATCCTCCTCATTTGCTTTTCTGGTAAGACGATGTGTGTGTATATTTTTATGGTTTTTAATTTGGGTTCTGAGAGTTTGTGGAGCACAAAGATGCTTGGGATAAATGGATCATTCATCAGTAAAGGTTTTTGAAAGTTTGTTCACCAGCTTTACAGTGATTAAATCCAGTTCAACACATGAAGATTGTTTGAAAAGATGGTAAATTTAGAGTATGTCATATCCTTTTATGTCATATCCTTTATGGCATTGATGGACTCATACTCTGTCTTTATGAAGTGTTGGAGAACAGTGTCAGCATGTCAAACAGGGTGTTAAAAGGGTGTTAAATCCTTGTTGAATTACACAAGCATTACATAAAGCTTGGTGTTTCATCTGCAATAATAATAATAAGATTGTTTTAAAGTTAAAGTATGTAAGAGGATCATTCTTTTATTTACAGTGCTCAGCATATATAAGTACACCCCTCACAAATTTCTCTTTTAAACTCATATTTTTAATAGGAAACTATACAATATGATATTTGTGCATATACATTAGATTAGTCAGTACTGAAGCCAAATCTGGAGATTATCTAACAAAATAACTTACAATAACAGTCCAAGAAGTGAATTTTTACAGCCAAATTTATGTTATAGAAAAATTTTAAATACAAATTGTAAAAAAAGAGAAGCCCACACACACACACATACACACACACACACGCACACACACACACACGCACACGCACACACACACACACACACACACACACACACACACACACACACACACACATATATATGTATATATATATATATATATATACACACAACACCAAATTTTGAACCATATAATTTTATACAGTATACATAAGTTATACTTGATGGCACTGAATTGCATTAAAAATACATAAAAAACAAAGACAAGACATCCCGTTTTGGTATATTTGGTAAAAAGCATATTAGACACGAGTACAATGTCTACTTAACAGTTTCAAATTACTTAATAAAATGTCAAAATATGGAAAAAATTATGTTCCATCCTCATTCATCATAACTTGCATGAAAATTAAACAAGATTATTCTGATCTGGACAAATTAAAGAGTATTAAAAAAAAATATTCAACATAATAAAATTTTAATACATTCTGAATTATTAAAAATGTCCTGCTGACAATTATGTTTAACCCTTTTTATCTTGAGCCATTTGATACAAAAGCTAGATTTTCTCCAAACTTAATAAAACTTAATAAAACGTTATGAGGCTTTATAATGTATTTTCATATTCATGCACTTGTTATAATGAGCAAAATATATCCGGTGTTTTATGAACTAAAAAAAAAAAAAACTTCGGTGATTTCTTTTGAAACGATTTGAACTCTCACCAAAAAAATGCAAAGGAATTGCATGTGCTGTAGCATATAGAATTACATTTTAGAAAACTTAAATAGTATTTTCGTGTATGACTGAATAAGTACTGTAAAACCCAATAGTAGAATTTTGAACTCAGTGTTGAAGTTAATGAGTTAATAAAGTGATAAAGTAAGTGATGATTGAGCTTTAATAAGGTACACCTGCTGCTAACTAATTATCTCATTACTTCAATTTAAATGGAGTAAGTTCACAGTACTTATTTAGATTAGTTTTTGAACTCAAATGGTTTGTGGCAATCGGTTTGCTTAAATGGTTTGAGTTGCCCTATTAGGTTTTACAGTACTCAGTTGGTTTGAGCTATCTTAATTTAATGGGTTTTATTGTGCTCAAATTGCTTCATTTACTCAAATGGAATAAGTTCACAGTACTCATATAGATACATTTTTGAACTTAAATGGTTGCAATCGGTTTCCTCAAATGGTTTGAGTTGCCTTAACTTATGTTTTACAGTGTGTGTATGGGTGTTTCCCAGCTGGAAGGGCATCCGCTGTGTAAAACATATGCTGGATAAGTTGGTGGTTCATTCCGCTGTGGCGTCCCCTGATTAATAAAGCGATCCGCAGCTCTTCGATGCACCCCACTGCATTATCACTTTAACGTTAATTTTGCCTGGGTGACAAGCTGTTATAATACGCTGAAAGCATTGTGTAAATAATATATATAATATATAATCAATATAACTTATCTCTAAGACAACAACAAACTCTGTACTGCATCGGATGTCATTCCCTCGCTGTAAATGCTAGCCCTCCCGTTTTTTTTCTGCTACCTCGCTGCGCACGCATGTTGAATGTTTACAAACAGGTAATTCGTCTATAGCGCATGTCTTTGGACTTGTGGGGGAAACCATCTCTTGGAAACATCCATACACACTCATTCATACTCACACACTACGGACAATTTAGCTTACCCAATTTACCTGTACCGCATGTGTTTGGACTGTGGGGGAAACCGGAGCACCCGGAGAAAACCCACGCGAACGCAGGGGGAACATGCAAACTCCACACAGAAACACCAACTGACCCAGTCGAGGCTCGAACCAGCGACTGTGAGCACTACCTTCTGCACCACTGCGTCGCCTACCCCTATATTAGTGATTTCAAATACAAATATGTGAAATAATTTAAATACATGTTATTATACAATATATTATATATACAATTTATTGGTTTGCTCAACAAAACTTGGTCAATTGCTTAGATTTATTTATTTTTTTTGGTACAATAACCTGTTAATTTCCTCTTTAGGTATTCTGTTGACTATAGTCTATAAGTAACTATGCAATTTACATGTCAAATAGCAGTCATTACAGGGATAGTTGACCCAAATATGGAAATCCTGTTCCATCGTTTACTCACCTTTTATTCATTTCATTTTCCTTCAGCTTAGACCCTTATTTATCGCCACAGTGAAATGAACCGCTAACTATTCCGGCATATGTTTTATGACATATGTCATTATGTCATATGTCCAGCTGCAACCGAGCACTGAACTCACAATTACTTGTTCTAAAGCTGTTTGAGTTTCTTTCTTCTGTTGAACACAAGGGAATGTTGTAGAAAAAAAAACAGCCAATGACTTCCTGAGTATGTTTGAAATGTATGAGTATGTTTTGTTCCAATTCTGTCGTTTTAAAACCTTCCTGGCTATGCTTTCAAAATTGTATTAGTGTCTTTATTTTTATTACTTTTATTGATCATTAAGTGTTATCTTTTGAACTATTTTTGATTCACTATCACAATACATGTTCCAAAGACATTTGGGACATGTTTGTTCTGCACCTTATGGCTTGATTCTGACTTATATTGTTTGCTGTTATTTATTAAAATGATAATGTTATATAATATAATTAAAACATAATGCTTTACATTGAATTTTGATTTATGTTTTTCTGCATGTCGATGTTGCCCTAAAAACATGATTGATTATTTATTTTAATTTAATTTTATTTTATTTTTTGATGAATAAATGCGGACCTGTATGATTTAACTCCCAAGATTTATGAATTTAGGAACACTGATCCAGGGACACCCAGTTCCAGTGACAAGCAGTTCAATGTGCTTTTCCCCAACATACTTTAGAATTTCTCGTTTTGTGTTCAACAGGAAAAAGAAATTCATAAACATTTAGAACCACTTGAGTGTGAACAAACGATAAGAAATTTATTTTTTGGGGGGGGGGGGGTGAAAAACCTCAGAAAAAGTAACGTCTGTTTGATGGTCCCCTGACAGGCTTTCAACTGACTTACACTCTGCTACTAAGTTACTATCTATATATATTTTGATTAATAAAATGATGTATTAGATTGACTTGTTTTCATGTTTCAGGAGCTCTCTGTAATCTGGAAGGATCTCTGCACAGAGATCTAATGGTGGGATACAACAAAAACATACGGCCTATGGAGAACCATGGAGACATCATTGATGTTAAGATCAAGATGACCCTCACCAACCTCATTTCTCTGGTAAAGCTTTCTCTCTCTCTGTGTGTGTAATGATATAGCAGGCTATTCTATGGTTTATCATCCTTTTTTCATGTTCAGAATGAGAAAGAGGAGACACTCACCACTTGTGTTTGGATTGAAATGGTGAGACTAATCCTATCTGTATACAGTATGTTCAGTATAGTACAGGTAGCGGTGATTTTAGAGAAAAAGCTCTTTCTTAAACTCTCTTCGTAGCAATGGCGGGATTATCGACTGCGCTGGGCTAACAGGACGGGTTTTGAGGTCTATGAGAACATCACCCGCATGCGTCTTCCGTCCAAAACCATCTGGCTGCCTGATATTGGCCTGGAGAACAAGTGAGGGACTGAATTATTATAGAAGATCAATCTGACAGTGGAGATTACACTCTTTAAAATCAAGACTTTTATTCTGTAAATGACTGGTGACATTTCTTCCATTTGTTTAAAATGTTCTTATTTATAGCACACATTTCCATGTGGTTAGACATGTTTATAAATACAACTTTTGAAATGTCTGTTTTCGTGTGTATGTGTGTGAAGTGTGGACGGACGTTTTGAAGTGGCGCTCTATGCTAACACTTTGATAAATCCTGATGGTGGTGTGTACTGGTTGCCTCCTGCCATCTACCGAAGCTCCTGTGCCATCAAAGTTAACTATTTCCCCTTTGACTGGCAGAACTGCAGCATGGTGTTCAGGTATGGCGGCTTCGTCTGTCCTGACAGTGTGGACTGCTGGAAATATAGAAATGAGCAGCTTTATTCAGGGCGGTGTCTCTGATTGCTTTGGCAGGTCTCAGACATACAATTCCAATGAAATTACCCTGATGCTGTCGGACGAGAACAACGTCACTATGGAATGGATTGAGATCGACCCAGAGGCTTTTACTGGTAATGAACCTCCAGTAGCGCATAATTTTTCTTCATTAAGACATCAAGCATTGATCTCTAAGTAGAATACATTTGCTGGGTGTTATTCAAGTTGTGAAACTGTATTTAACTCCTTCTGGGTCAGGTGGAAACACACAATAACTTTAGAATAGATTTAAGTTAAGGTTAGTTTCACCAGCACGGACCACCCCACACTTTGAGCTAGGCTTTATTGTAGGGATGTAGGGATGAAAGGGATGGTTGGGGAACAGTGGGATCAAAGGGAACGGAAGGAAGAGGATAAACAGTGAACAGGTAGGTAGGTTGATTGGGTGTCCTACGATGATGCCCAGAGATTCAGAGAGGGGGTACCAAGTCTGTAATATTTTGGTAGAGTGATTGGACCATCCGTTTCAACCTATAAGGGAAGAGAGGGTTATAAGGATACACTGTAAAACCAAACAAACAACTTCATCAAATAAAATGTATGTTAACTCAAAATGTATGTTAACTGTGAGTGTAGTTAACTCAAAATTTACTGAAAGTTAATTTTACTCATTTGAAAAGAGTTTTGAACTCAGTGTTGAATGTAATGTGTTAATTAAATACCTAATTACTTCAACTTAAACGGAGTAAGTTCACAGTACTTATATAGATTAGTTTTTTTAACTCAAATGGGTTGTTGCAATCAGTTTCCCCAAACGGTTTGAGTTGCCTTAACTTATTGGCTTTTACAGTACTCAGTTGGTTTGAGTTCTCTTCATTTATTGGGTTTTACTGTGCTCAAATTCCTTCATTTACTCAAATGGATTAAGTTCACAGTACTCATTAGGATTAGTTTTTGAACTTAAATGGTTTGTTGCAATCGGTTTCCTCAAATGGTTTGAGTTACCTTAACTTTTTGGGTTTTACAGTGTACTAATGTGAACACTAATAAGAAGTTAACAAAACTAATTATTTTGAGTCAACGGTCCTGAAGTTCACTTTGTTAAGAGGTTGTAAACACACACTGTTTAAGTTATGCTCACTTAAAATTAATACACTACTTTTTATTTAGAAATTTTAAGGCAGTCGGTTTCCTCAATTTTTCTAAGTAAGGTCAACTTATTACATTTTACAGTGTAGTTAATGGGAAGCAAGGAAATGTAGAGAGGGAGGGTGGGTTCGAGAGAACGAGAAAAACAGTGCTAGAGGGCTGGTCTGCCTTAAATAAGTTTTACCCGAGTAGGTGAGGCGTGGTCCTGCTGCTGAACCTTTGTTAACAAGTGAACTCTAATTAAAAGTCAACGTTGTAGTTTGAAAATATAAATATATATATATATATATATATATTTCAAACCAGTTCTACAGCATATACACTGCTGAAATGAATTGTTTCTCAGATTTATTGTCTTGTTTTTAGCCCAAATATCTAATAATTCTTACATCAAGCAACATTTTTAAGACAAGCAAAACATATTGTCTTGTTTTAAGAACTAATATGTCAAAATTAAGTAAATAATTTTTTTTCCTTAAAACAAGCAAGATAATCTTACAACATTATTTTGCTTATCACACTGGCAGATTATTTTGCTTCTTTTTTTTTTGGCAAAATTAGGGCTGCTTATACTTCATTTAAACAGTTATCATCATTCTAAACAACACTTTTAATTAAGGAACATTTCACACCTGAGATTCATAATCAGGGTTGGGTAATCATGGCAAATTTTGGACAAAATTCTGCTTTACGAACAATCCTAGTTTAGGTAAGCCTTGATGGTTCTCCAAATTATTTAATCAGATACTCCCACAGTTTAAACATTTAAACCTTAAAAATCTAGCATGTTATATATTTATCATCCTAAATTATGGAACCCTTGTTACAAAATCTTGTTTTAGACTCTTTTCACATTTATTCATTTTCTTTTCGGCTTAGTCCCTTTATTCATCAGGGTTCGCCACAGCGTATGAATCATCAACTTATCCAGCATATGTTTTATGCAGCAGATGCCCTGGGAAACACCCATACACTCTCATTCACACACATACACTATGGACAATTTAGCTTACCCAATTCACCTATAGCACATGTTTTTGGACTGTGAGAGAAACCGGAGCACCCGGAGGAAACCCATGCCAACATGAGGAGAACATGCAAACTCCACACAGAAATACCAACTGACCCAGCCGGGACTCGAACCAGCGACCTTCTTGCTGTGAGGTGACATTGCTACTCACTTTTCCTCCTTTTCACATTTCTGGGTTAATGTTAATTTGCAAAGACCAGCTTATCTGAACTAAGCAGCACCATGCTAGTCAATGTTATGATGACTAATAATCAACTTTTCTCCATCACAACTAGAGGTGCACCGATGTCTTTTGAATAATCCAGTGATTTTCTCAGAGCAAAATCATTAAATACTTGCAAAAAAAAACAAAAAACAAAACTTAAATGTAATCTTTACAAAATATAAGATCTGAGTCTAATATGTACAAAATGTCACATGTTCTTAAACTCGAGCACTGGCACAAAACCATTGGTTAGTTTGACCTAAAACTGCTTTATTTGTTAAGTTTATTAAAAATATGTTCAATTATATGACAAATAAAAGTTAATGCTGGTGAAAGAAATATTTAAGTCTGATAATAATGAGTCTTGTTTGAAAATGTAAGTCTTTAATCTGATTTTGGCTGAGTGAGATTTGCTTGTTTTGTTGTTTCTGTCAGAACAGCATCTAAAGGCTCCATCTACTTTTGGAAAGCAGCATCTTAATTGCATTTTGAAGGGACATGCAAAAAATGTAGATGTATATGTGTATATGTATATGTGCATGTTTTTGTTCAGACCCAAGTAAGGTCAAATTTGAGAAGATATAATAAATAAAATTTATTTCGGTGTATTTTAAGCTAAAAATTCACAGACACATTCTTTATTTAGAGATCTATTTTACATCTTGCCCCTTGGGGCGTCACGGTGGCGCAGTGGGTAGCACGATTGCCTCACAGCAAGAAGGTCGCTCGTTCGAGTTGCCATTTCTGTGTGGAGTTCGCATGTTCTCCCCGTGTTTCTGTGGGTTTCCTCTGGGTCCTCTGGTTTCCTCCACAAGTTCAAAGACATGTGGTAAAGCTGAATTGGGCTAGCTAAATTGGCCGTAGTGTACAGTATGAGTGTGTATGGATGTTTCCCAGTGATGGGTTGCAGCTGGAAGGGCATCCGCTGTGTAAAACATATGCTGGATAAGTTGGCAGTTCATTCCGCTGTAGCACCCCCTGATGAATAAAGGGACTAAGCCGAAAAGAAAATTAATGAATGAATGAATCTTGCCCCTTTAAAAGTCAGAAGAAGTTAACTGTAATACAGCTAACCCCAAACTTAACCTTAATCATCATTATTATTTTGCTTATTAACATTTTGCCCTGTGTTCTGATTGGTCAGAGAATGGAGAATGGATGATTAAGCACCGCCCTGCAAAGAAGGTCATTAACAAGCGATACAGACCGGATGAGCTGGAGCACCAGGAGATCATCTTCTTCCTCATCATCCAGAGAAAACCGCTCTTCTACGTCATCAACATTATCGTGCCCTGTGTGCTCTTTTCATCCCTCGGGCTGCTCGTCTACTTTCTGCCGGCCAAAGGTCAGACTAGAACAAATGC
Source organism: Danio aesculapii (assembly GCF_903798145.1). Classification (NCBI taxonomy): domain Eukaryota; kingdom Metazoa; phylum Chordata; class Actinopteri; order Cypriniformes; family Danionidae; genus Danio; species Danio aesculapii. The sequence goes on from NC_079436.1 coordinate 45,181,172, forward strand.
AGACAGATGTCACTGTACTCAATATCCAGCAGTCTGCCTTTTAAAATAATTAGGAATACAAAGGATTCTCCAGCAGAAAAATCAAACTCTGTCCACATGAACACATTTTTTTCTACGCAGTTTGGCTGTTGTGTTAAACGATATATATATACATATATATATATACATATATATATATATATATATATATATATATATATATATATATATATATATATATATATATATATATATATATATATATATATATATATATATATATTCCTGATAAATCCTGATTGGGAGGTAACGTCTGATTCAGATTGAGTCTGAAACCGCGTGATTGGGCCTGATTTCCGATCACGTGATTGGATCTGGACATCCCTAATTATTATGTGTCAGTACTAATGTGTATTATCATGTCTGACAGGACAGGATTTGCAAAGAAATGGGGATTAAAATCAGGTGACTGAAACTGAAACTTTATGAAAACTCTGGCCAGGGTGAAGATTTTCCATAACTCCAGCTACAGTGTGGCCACTACAACCAAAGTTTTTGCCTCATGACGTCAGCGTCTGCGCTGTTTTCTCCTTTTTTAATGGCCAACATGGCTGGGTTAACACCAAACTCAGATTATTACGGATCTTCACATCATCATCAGTCCTATGACCAGTGTTGCCAGATATAGCTGACCTTTTCCAGCCTAACAGCTGTCCAAATCTCGCCTAATCTTTTAGATTAATATTTAATTAATATTTAATTTGTTTAAATTAACCTAACTGTCATATTTTTTAACCATACAGCAACCAACACCAGCAGTCACAGAACCACAACATAACCGGATCACACCAAAACACTGCCCCCTCTCACCAACACATTGCACTTATAGCTGTGTAGATTACACTACCTATGTTTTACTTTTAAAATGGGGTATAAAATTATCACATTTTGCATTTAAAATTCTTTTGAACATAATTAAGCGCTGCTTGTCAATCAGAAAATGCTTCTAAATTTGTTCTTGCTGTCTTGCAGGTGGGCCTATGCGATTAGTGCTATGCACTGCTCACTACTAAATGAATGGAGTAGGTGCACACAGTTATGTTTTGTTAAATAAGTTGCATATGAAATTTACATTTCAAAACCGCCCAAAATTGGTCAACCAGACAATGCCATTTTTTACCTGCATGATCAAATTCAAAACCACCCAATCTGGCAACACTGCCTACGACATATTGTGGTTGTTGAGGCGCTGAGGTGCTGAAGAATTGACCAGCTTTTTGATCAGGGAAGAATTGACAAGGGCTTGAACTCAAAATTCACCATAGTGCGTTTTCATGTGGACAAAGATTTTTTTTCAAACAAAAGTGGGAAAACTAAGTGACGTGATGTTGAAATTTGATGTTAACTGAGGGTAACAGGAGAAACTAGAATATATGTTACTGTAATGTTAAATGGTAAAGATAAATGTTATTAGCTTTGCATAATGACATTAAAATAAAGTGAACAGTTAAGACAATTTATTTAATATCAGCAGACTTTAGCCCCTTTCACACAGTAATGGCTATCTATAATAAAATAAATCTCTGCAACAAACTTAACTTCAAAAATGTGCTGTTCAAGGCAAGGATGTTCTGTAATTTTTGAGGAAAAGTGTGTTTAAAAGGAGCTTTTTCCATTATGAAGTGGAACTCTAAAATGTTTTTGATCAATGTGCTTTCTTCCACCTGTGATAGCTGGAGGACAGAAATGTACTATGACCATCTGTATCCTGCTCGGCCAGACTGTCTTCCTGTTCCTTATTGCTAAGAAAGTGCCAGAAACATCACAAGCAGTTCCTCTCATTGGGAAGTGAGTATGTGCCTTAATTAATAAATCACACCTTTTCAGTGCTTACCAATAAACTCACAATGTGTGTGTGCATGTATGTGTGTGTGTAATATACAATAAAATTAAACTGTTTATATGTAGTATCGTACAAAAGTTTTGGGGTCAGCATGATATTTTTAAAGAAAGTAATTTATACAGCAAGGATGCATTAACCTAAATAACACATCCATTTCCAAAAATAATAATAAATTCTTGTTTAATAATATATATTGTTATATAACCATTATTTCAAAAGGTTTGATGTACTGTATGATTCAGGCTATGTGTGGTTTATGGGTAATTTTAATTTAATTAACATTTTTCAAAATATCTTCTTTTGTGTCAAACAGAAATAGGAAATAGTTAATAGTGAGCACATTTACATTTTTGGGTGAACAGTCTCTTTAAAACTGGTCGCTCAAAAAAAATTGATAGTTAAAAACTTTTAAAGTGTAAAAATCTCTGTTTTTGCAGGTATCTGATGTTTGTGATGTCGGTGACCACAATAACTGTGATGAACTGTGTGGTGGTGTTAAACGTCTCTCTGCGAACTCCAAACACTCACCCCATGAGCAACACCATCAGAAAGGTACTCTAAACATGTCCAATCATTAAAGAAAGATTGAAAAAGTTAATTTTACATCTGATACTAGCAAGCAAAGGCCATAAAGGGGACCTATTGTGCCCCTTTTTTTCAAGATGTAAAATACGTTTCTGATATCCCTACAGCAGAGGTGGGCAAACTCGGTCCTGGAGGGCTGGTGTTCTGCACAGTTTTGCTCCAACACTAATCAAACACCTGAACATGCTAATCAGTGTCTTCAAGGTCACTAGAAATCTATAAGCAGGTGTGTTTGATTAGAGTTGGAGCCAAACTGTGCAGGACACCAGCCCTCAAGGACCGAGTTTGCCCACCCCTGCCCTAGAGTGTCTATGTGAGGTTTCAGCTCAAAATACCTCACAAATGAAGTTTTATAACTCTTTGAAACTGGCCCTTTTAGACTTTGATCATAACTGTGCCATTTTTGTGACTGTCAGTTTAAATTCAAATGAGACTGTGCTCCCAGCCCTCTTTTCAAAAGAGGGCGGGACTACAAATACCTGTGTGTCAGTATAGTGGCAGATTCAAAAACAAGACTAATGTCCTATATAGATTGTCACTAATGGGCGGGGCTTTCCTCCACTGATGACACCTACAAAGGGAGAATGTCAATCAAAGTATTTCTGCAGACTTTTTTTTCCAAGTGTGATAATAAGCAATCAATTTAATACATTTTGTACCATTAGAGATTGGTTATATTCACACACTGTTGCCACACAAATGTGTTTAAACCCCTTATAAAAGTGATTTTTGCATAATAGGTCCCCTCATCCAAAAAGGAACCTTTTCCAATAATGAACTCACCCTCAAGCCATCCTCAGTATACAGCATATGACTGTCTACTGTTAGCCAAACACAGTTAGAGTAGTTTTAAATGTTATCATGGCTTTTTTAGTTGTGTTTAATAGTGTCTCTGTTTTTGAAGCTCTAAAAAAGAACATATATGCTTATGAATCTTTATGAATCTTTGTAAAAAAAATATTTCAAATGTTTAAATTATAAACTAATTTCCGGTGGCTTCTGAATGTGCGTCCTTGACAACCTCTTGGCTAAAATCTGACTTGACGCATGATGTATGAATGCACAATAAAGTGCATTTTTAAAAAAATATAACAATTTATTTTTTTACAAAAACATGTCAGTCTGATTTATAAGACATGCATTAATCCCCTGGTGGCTTATGGGTTAGCTTTACAATGTGGATTTATGCACCTTTGGAAGCTTCAAAAAAGAGCCGCTCGCTGAAAAAAATGATTCATTGGATTTACTACATTGTTTTAAGGTAACTGGTTGAAAACAGTGTATATGGGCTGAATTTAAACAAATTAATTAAATTTAGTAATGACTAACTTAACTTGTTTCTTTAAATTCAGCCCATATAGTTTGCAACCACTTACCTTAAACGGCACCTATGATGAAAATTATCTTTTGTAAGCTGTTTGGACAGAACTGCGTGTTGGTAAAGTGTGTCCACAGTCATATTAGGGGGGATATAAACCTATAAGCCGCGTATTAACATGTCTTCGTAGTAATGCGTTTAATCATATCAACAAGACAGGATGTGCGCAAAGCAACTGAGATTAAAAGATCTGTTCAGCGCTCTGTGATCATCAATCATCATCAAATGTGATCATGAGTGAGTTTTACAAGTTTAAAAGGTTTTTAAAACACTGCATGTTTGTAATGAGTTACAGCGATTTTACAGTGTGTGTGTGTGCGTGAGCTTTGTAACATTGACATTATGTGTGACTCATCGTTGCAACTCCACAACAAATATATCAAATAATAATCATAATCATTGGGTAAGTTCTTACTGTAGTATTTGTCACAAACGTTACATGAGATCTGCTTTCTTCTTGTCTGTAACTGTGCTGTTTATCTACGAGGCGGAGATTGAGGCAGGGAAAACTAGCAATAAAGGCACAGGCCACAAAAACAACTACAATTGTGTTAAAAAAGAACATCTCAATGTTCTGAAAGGTATAATAAATAATCTAATGGGTGTTTTGAGCTGAAACTTTACAGACACGTTCTGGAGACACAAAAGACTTATCTTAAATCTCGAAAAAGGGGTAAAATAGGTGCCCTTTAAAAAATGTTTGTAAATCCAATGAATAATTTTTTCAGTGTACTGAACACCATTTTATAGCATGGGAGAGCCAGGATAAAGTTTAAAATGACTCCCACTTCATCTGTGTTCATCTGAAAAAAAGTCATATAAACCAGATGACTTAAGGTTGAGTACATTATGAGGTAATTCTCAATTTTAGGTGAACTGTTCCTTTAAGTTTATATAATCAGTGTGCAATATCAGTCACTTTACGCTAAAAGCCTTAGCTAAATTAGAATTGTGAATGCAGTGCAATGCTAAGATCTGTAGTCAATTTTTATTGATGTACAACTGGTTATATATTTGCACATTGGTTTATTTTTGAACAGTGACAACATGTGACACAGTCCCTATAGTTTTTACCACTCTACTTTGATTATTAGGTCTAAAATCGCATCTAAGTATGACTTCAAAACAACATTAGCACTGTTTAATTGACTGTGAACAATGTTGTTGATAGCCATTGGCTGCTAAAATGATTTCCATATTTAGAATTTGCAAACAATACATTTCTGAAGTTATATTATCAAGGAGAAAGTCAGAATGTGCGAATATAAACCAACTTTACCCTGATACACTTTTCCTTGTATTTTGTGGATTGCTCAGGTGTTGTTGAACATTCTTCCTCGAGTGCTGAGAATGACAATGCAGCGCTGGACACCTGAGCAGGAGGAAAGTGATTTTAAGATGTTCGCTCTGGGCAACGGGACACCACTCCGCCGCAGGAGACGCAGCTCTTTAGGGTTAATAGCGAAAGCGGATGAATACATGTTCAGAACGGCACGATCAGAGCTCATGTTCAGCCGACTGAAGGAGAGGAAGGGGCTGCTGAAGAACACTCTGGAGAAAATACGTCAGTAAATGATCATGAACAAACTACTATACTTATACACTATACATGCAACATGCTGAAAATGGCCCGACACGATGGCTCAGTGGTTCGCACTGTCACCTCACAGCAAGAAGGTTGCTGGTTCGAGTCCCGGCTGGGCCAGTTGGCACTTCTGTGTGGAGTTTGCATGTTCTGTGTGGGTTTCCTCTTAATAGTTATAATAGTTAGCAGTTCATTCTGCTGTGGCGACCTCTGAAATAGAGACTAAGCTGAAAGAAAATGAATGAATGAATGCTGAAAATTCAGAAGACTTGAATAAATGATAATTTCTTTAAGCAGTGTAAAAAATGCAGAGTTCCACACAATTGCTTCAAGTGGTCCCAACCCAAACCGATTAAGCTAACGTAATTGATTTTAAAAATTTAAGTGGATTGAACATGAAAGAATTAATTTGCCCCACAAAAATCTCAAGAATTGTTACGATTCAGCTTGTTTTGAATAAGTTGTTTGAACAAGCAGAAAAAATATTTTTTATGATACAGAATAGTTGGCGGTTCATTCCACTGAGGCAACCAGTAATAAATAAGGGACTAAACCAAAGGAAAATAAAAGTAGACTGTAAAAAGTGAGTAGTTGACTTTTCTTTAAAAAGTGAGTAAACTTATTTAAATTTAAATTTAAATTAACTATGTGCGTAATTATTAAAATTAAGTCAACTGAACAGTTCCAAGTTACGGTGGGTTTACTAAATTGTTTTAAGTAAAGTAAGCTTGTTGTTTTAAGAGCAATAGGACTCACTGTGTATTTACTGTATTTTTTTAATCTAATTAATGGAGCATTATTAAATCAGTATTATATATTCAAAAACATAAAAAAATATACTACCCCAAATATATCAATATATTTGTGATTTACGGGATCTTTCCTCCATCAACTTTTAATGTTAAAAAGGTGGAAAAGGTTACTTTTATTGACATTTTAATAGTGTGAAGAGATTTATTGTCTGGGTTGGTGTTGTAAATTATGGTACAAAAACCTGGTAATACACCGCCAGTACATTGTCTGTTAATTTATGGACTTAACTCTCCATATGTTTTTTCTTTTATAACATATTGTTACAAACTACTAAAATGTCAACAAAAGTCACTTTGTTAAACTGTAGAGTTGAATTTTCAACCTTAAAAGTCAACAGAGCAGAGATCAACTTCCCATAATGCAATTCATAACCATAAATAAACAGAAAAACATCATTCACAAAATACAGAACCTAATTAACAGATGATATTATTAAACAGTAATTAGTGTATTTTTTAATATTTGTTAATCCTTTTATGCTCATTTATACTCTTTCATTCTTTAACTTAATATTTTTAGTTTAGTTTGATTAATGCAAGTTGAAATGACTAAAAAAGCTGATTTTATTCAACTAAAAAATTTAAGGCAGCAAGATTTTTTTCTGTCAGTGTATGCACATTTTAGATAATATTAATAAAACATATTAACCCCTTTTTAACAAGGTTTACCATAGTGATTTTCTTGCCAAATGGCTTCTGACATTAATCCTGTGTTATTCTGACCTCAGAGAATGGTCTGGGGGGAAACACGGCACAGGATCTGGAGTGCAGTTTAGCAGCGGCTTCCCCTGAAGTGCAGCAGTGCGTGTCCTCCTGCAAACACATTGCAGAAAGCACCAAGCATCAAAATGACTTTCAAAGTGTGAGTTACTGCACCACAATCTTCCAAACATGAGGTTAAAAAGTCTCTCATTTACAAGATAAACACACTCAATGTTTGTGTTTGAGTTTAACTTCCCAATCCCAGACAAAGTGCTGTTGACGTCTGAATTCCAGACATCCTTTCTTCTTCTTCTTCTGTTTAGAAAAATGAAGAATGGTTTCTGGTCGCCCGGGTGATTGACAGGATGTGCTTCTTTGTCATGGCGCTGCTGTTTATCCTGGGTACCATCGGAATTTTCCTGACAGGACATTTCAACCAGGCGCCGTCTCAACCTTTCCCTGGAGATCCCAAAAAATATCTACCTGAAATCTTAGCTGGAGACATCCCTGGCTGAACACGGGTGTAAAACAACATGTCGGACGCAGAGAAACTCCAGCAGAAGACTGGAGCACTTGCTTGAAGAAACTCTGGAGATAAAAATATAGTGTTTTGCTGCTATTTAACTCTCAGCATTGCAATGTGGCTGCAATGCACCACTAATGAATGTGATCTTCAGAGAAAAACGTTGGTTGAATATGAAGCCATCCGAGACCTGGAAAGGCTTTGTTGAGTGGTTTGTAATAAGGAAGTCATGCTATTTGCTTGTCCATTTCTTTATCAACCCTACTGTTTGATATTGCTTCAACATTTCATTATTTTCCTGAGATAAATATGTAACATTTAAAGGTATGATCTGCTATATTTCTAGCCTTAAGCCACTATTGCTCAGTCTGTTATTATAGATCGTTTGATATGTACTCCTAAATCACACCAGTGTTGGGCAAGTTACTTCAGTATTTAATCACTAAATACATGATAACAGTTGTATTTAAACAACCTTTCTAATTCATTTGAGAAATTCATCTTGATTACTCAATAAATACTTAAATTACTTGACTAAATATAATTGATAAATGTCAGTACACAAGAAATTAAATATTATTTTCAATTAGAGTCAAACAGGGCCTTTTTTTTTTTAAATTAACATTCAAGAGTTTAAGCAATATTTGTATGAATGCACAAAACTTTTCAAAAAAGTAATAACACCATATTTCATACATTGCATATAATAGCCTAAATGTTTATGTTATTGTTTCTTAAGATTCTGCAGTTTTAGATTAGATTAGATTCAACTTTATCTAATCTAATCTAATCAAATCTAAAACTGCAGAAGCTTAAGAAACAATAACATTGTCGGACAATTAAAAAAATTTTTGTTGTAGAGAAATTGAGTTGATATGCAAAATATCTGAATAACACAAAATAAATATTTACAATGACTCTGCTACTCTGAATTTATATGTTGTGAAATAATTTCTCATTTCATTTTTATCTTATGGTCATGCAGCTGTCTTGATAAATTATAATTGTTCTTTAGTTGAAAAAACAGAATTATTTAGCAAAATATATGTTACTCTGCTTCTCTGTCTCGATTTATATAGAACTGTTGAATTACATAATGTTTAAGGCAAGTATATTATAAAGTAACTGTAATTAAATCATCCCGGAATTAAAAAGTCATTTAACTACAGTAACTTGTTACTTTGTAGCACCTAGTACCCATCTATGAAGAATGTAAGAGTTGTTGCTAGAAGGGATACAGCTGCGGCTGGAAATTAACTCGAATTATTTATATGATTTATTAAATTATCCATTCCCTAAACCAAAACTATCACAGACATGTAAGAACAGTAATTTTACCGAGTATTATTCATATTATTGATTAAAATTACCAATTTAATCGTATTTTATTAACTTCAACACCTACCTGGACCTTAATGTAAAAATGTTGATTATTGTTGAACAATGTCACAAACATAATGCTATAGTATATTGATGCGAGTATCCGCAGGTGTATCCCATTTAGACTTTACCTATCAGCCAATCATAGCAGTGGACAGTTTGTAGTACGCCACGCCCATTCAAACGGTGTGCTCTGAAGGAGTCCAAGAGGGTGGCCAAAACACGACAGAAAAAAAAAAAAAACAGCGCGTTGCTGCTAAATTATATATATGTTTGACATACATTTCTTTAGAAATATATGTAGACCTCCGTTAACTGTACTGAATAAAGATGAGGCAGTTCTTGATCCGTTTAAATCACATGGAGTTCTTCAGTTTTTGGGTAAAAACGCTTCTCGACCCCCCCACTGACTCGAGGAGGATCTAGATTTCATGGCTGACTGGAATTTTTCTGTGGGACAAAGAGCAGATCCGGGAGGAAGAGAGCGGGGCAGGAGGGGCTGCTGCTCGGTGGAAATATATAGACATTTAACACACACTTTCTGTTATATGTGTATGGGTGGAGCTGCTAAACACAGCATCTGATTCTCACTGAAGGAAAGACACTCTTCCCATCACTACTGCACCTGCCAAGCAGTTCTCTGATATGGTAAGAAATGTTCTCGAAGTTTTAATTTCACACACGATTAAGTTTTAATTATTGGTTTGATTTATGTTAGCATAGTTACAACGAAAAAAATGCTTAGTTGTGGATTAATCAAAAACTTGAATGTGTTTGTTTTTATGAAAATCCTAGATCCACCATTTCATTAGTTACTTTAATTTATCTCTCCCTTTCTTATACATTCAGCAATTTTGTGGTTTCCTTAAAACATGTAGGGATACCTAAAAGTATTTTAGTCAAGTTTTTATAATTAAACATTTTATTAGAATCTTTTATTAAATATTATTTACTTATAATATTTACAAAACATATATTTACATATCAAAATAATTTTTTATGATTTAATGTAATGGTGGTTAAATAACGTTAGTAAATAATATGAATAATTATTAATGTTGATTAATTTAACTATTAATACTGTATATGTTATATATTTCCCACCAATTCTTCCTTTGGTTTTCTTTGCATTTAATTGTTATGAAACAATTACTATTTTGTCAGGCTCTTTGTACAGATATATAGGATGTGGAAAATTCTGACTTAAAGTTACTTTTAACCAACCAGGTTCAACCAGCACCTTTTTTTTTTTTTGACCGGAAATGACACAGGCTTCTCCCAAAAGATAATAAGACGATGTGCAAGAGGCAACATTGTGGGGGAAAAAAATTCTCCACTTTCATTTAAATTTGAACAAAAAGTATAAATAATTCAGGCTTGACTGTATATTTCGTCACAAAATATATTAGAATAAAAATAATTTAATAAATATAAATTCTGTTCTTATTAATAATTTTTAAAAACTAGTATTGCTGTTTATACTTTAGTATTTTTGACTATTTATTGCATGCATACTTTAGTTCTGCATTCAATGTAATCTTTCATTATATATATACAATGGGGAAAATATGTATTGAACACGTCACCATTTTTCTCAGAAAACATATTTCTAAAGGTGCTGTTGACTTAAATTTTTCCCCAGATGCTGGTTACAAACAAAAGCAATCCATATATGAAATTAAGTTAAGTGTAATGAAATGACACAGGGAAAAAGTTATTGAACACATGAAAAAAGGGAGGTGTAGAAGGCAATGAAAGACCAGACAGCAGCTGAAATCTCTCAGTAGTTCTTCAGCAACCTTTTGCCCTTCCTCATTGCCCTTTCTAATATTAGCTGCTTCAATCCAACATCTACATTATCAGGATGATGAAGATGAAACCAGAGTGGACAAGGAAAAGAAAAGGAATCCAAGGAAACTCTCAAATGCTTTCAGAGAAAGAAAATCAAGCTGCAGAATGGCCCAGCCAATCACCTGATTTGAAATCCAATATAAAATACAAATTAAAGATCCGATTTGATAGACGAGACCCACAGAACCAAGATTTTGACACTCTGTTGAAGTCTGTGGAATAAAATCACACCTGAGCAATGCATGTGACTTCATTCCCCATATGAGAGATTCTTCCCAGGAAAAAAACATGTTGTGTTCAATACTTATTTTCCCCGTTGTAAATTGTACATTATAAAGCTAAAATGCCTTACAAATGTCAATTCTCAGTAATTTACAATGCCAATTGTCATACATTAGCCTTTGAGACAGCATGTTTCTCTTTTCTGTGTGTGTCAGGCCTTCTCATCTGTGACCACTCAGCCTCTTCCCTTTGGTGTGGAGAGAGAGAAACACATTGACCTGCTGTTCAGAGCGTTTCACAGGCAGATCAGACCTGCCGGAGACACTCAGGACCTCACACCGGTGCTGCAGGATAGAGGAGACCATGAGGGAGTCGCAAACGCACACGCTGAGAGGAAAACACTGGGGAAACTGACTGCTCTGAGAACAGTCACATCACTCCACATCACTGCTAGACCTGAACTACAGGGTGAGTACAACATTTTTTAAACATTAAAACAACTGATTATATCCTTTTTTTTCCATTTACAGATTTTATTTATGAGACATGGAGTTTTTAAGTGATTGTGAAATGTACTAATACAATGCAATTTATTAATAATTAAAATCAAACTGTTCACTCATGTTCAGAAGTCAGTAAAACTATTTTTTTTTAAAGATAATCAACATCTTTGTTCAACAAGGATGCAAGAGATGGTTCAAAAGAGACAGCCAAGAGTGGAGGATAATAATAATAATAATAATAATATTAAAATGTATATTATTTGTGACCCTGGACCACATAACCAGTCATAAGCCATCTATTTTTAAATTGGGATTTAATAAATCACCTGAAGAATGCTGTTTAAATAAGCATTATGTTGATAAATGCTTTTTTTGTGTACAACAATATTTTGTTGAGATGCAACTGTTTGAAAAACTTGACAAAATGAGAAATAATGAGAAAATTGCCTTTAAAGTTGTCTAAATGAAGTTCTTAGCTCTTAAACTTGAGTTTTGATATATTTACAGTAGGAAATTTACCAAAAAATTAAATTTACTTAATATTGTAAGGGTTTTTTTTTTTGGCATAAAAGAATCGATAATCAATAATTTTTAAAAAAAGAAAATCAATAATTTCAAACCATAAGATTTAATTTGGGCTATTGCTAAAAGTCTAACTGTCCAACGTAGACCGATTTCATGGTCCAGTCACATTTTTAATTAATTTAAATTAAATAATATTTGATACTATTTTAAGCACTCTTAATTATTATTTTTAAATTGAAAGATTATTCTAAATAATCATAAAATAATTCAATAATAAAATAAATAAATAAATAAATAAGAAGAATATAAATAAATAATAATATGTAATAATTCTGAAATGACATCAGCATTTCTACAGTATATATGTATATTCATACTTATTATCATTATTTATGTGGAACAGCTTGCGCATGGTTTAAGATACAGTATATAACTTCCTCTCTAAATAAAGAGCATTAATAGATTTTTATATGTTCAGGTCCACAGTGTGTAGCCCGGAGAACATACAGCATCTGCTCAGAGAACAGAGATCAGCTCTTTGTGGCGGTTGAAGGTAAATATGGGAGACAACATGTGCTGTTGTGTGTCACTGTTAAAGATGATTGAAGCCTTCTATTATTTACACCGTCAACCTTCAAACAGCCTCGTACAACATTTAAACACATTAAATCATGACTTTCATTCTTGTGCATGGCAAGTTTAAATAATTCATCTATTAAACTTTCTCCTACCTATTATATCCGTACTGCTATCAGTACTTGATGAATATTTTGTTCTTAAAATATAAACCAATATCTGGAAACCTTTTATATTAAATTTAGGTCAATTTTTAAATAAACATTTTAATTTTTTTAAGGCAAATTATGATGTAGTTGCATGTTTGTGTAGTGAATTGATAAAAAGTATCAAATATCCACACAAACACTGCATAAATAAAAAGTTGAGAAGTTACTGTAAAAAAAATATATATATTTTATCATATAAAAATTTATATTTTCCTATGTAATTGGTCTGTAAGTGTCAGGAGGACCCCAGTGTACCTAACTGTGATGTGACCTTTTTTTTTTTTCCTGGGCCACTCTAGGGCTAAAAGATAGTAGTCCTTATACAGTCCATACCAGTTATTCTATTATATACACTCTTATTAAATAGTTTGTTGTTTTATAAATACAAGTATTTATTCATTAGATACTAGTTTTGATTTATTAGATACTAATATATATATTTTAGAAACTAGTAATTATTATTTAGATACTAGTACTTACTTTTTCCAAAAGAACTTATTAGTAGTAAAAAAACAATTCTCTATTTAGTAACATCTACTTTTTTACTCATCTTATGTCAACATAAGAAACATAAGCCAACAAAATCGTCACAGTAGAATTAAATCCAAAATCTCATTCATTCATTTTCCTTTGGCTTAATCCCTTTATTTATCAGGGGTTGCCACAGCGGAATGAACCGCCAACTTATCCAGCTTATGTTTTACGCAGCGGATGCCCATCCAGGCGCAACCCAGCACTGGGAAACACCCATACACTCTCGCACACACACATACACTATGGCCAACTTAGTTTATTCAATTCACCTATAGCGCATGTCTTTGGACTGTGGGGGAAAACGGAGCACCCGGAGGAAACCCACGCCACACAAGGAAAACATGCAAACTCCACACAGAAACGCCAACTGGCCCAGCCAACGACCTTCTTGCTGTGAGGTGACAGTGCTAACCACTGAGCCACTGTGCTGCCCTAAATCCAAAAATGTTACCAGTAATTTTCTAAATGCATTCTAGTATCTCATATATGTTTATTAGTATTTATTGAATACATAGCTAGTCAGTAAATTATAAGGCTTACAGTAAATGTTAAAACACATTTATATCAGACACTTTCTTACCATCAGTCCATATATCTATAAAACATTGTGCATTTCTAAGTGTGCTTCACACAGGTGAGTGGGCTTGACACACCACCTGTAGAAACACTCTTCTCATGCATATGCTCTGGACACTTTACTTAAACTCCATCTTACAAGGACTCAATAAGAAAAACAATGTTTACCTGTGAATGTACCACAAATCATGTTGCACCACTTGTTTGTTTCAACCTTAATATACCTCTTTTGCACAATATCTTACTGTCTCATGCGAAAGTACTTGTATAGTGTAACGACCCTGGTCTAGGGTCAAGGACGCAACATAAAAGAACACTGCACAAATAAATTCACTTTTATGAACCCTAGAATTGGGTCCGTTTATTTGTCTTTTTGTCGTTTTTCTTTTTTCTTTAAACGCCCAAAATATGAAGCAAAATACCCCAAAGAGGACCCACAGAAAAATAATAAACAAAAAGTACACTCTAACTAAACCCCCAAAGGAAACTAAATACACCTAACAGAAATAAAAATACAAAAACTACTCCAACCTCCCTGACTATGAAGAAAAAACCAGGAGAAAATATTTTCACAAAAGAAAAGTGTTGCATCCAACCCTACTGCTTTTCACTGTGTATATACAGAGTACAATATCAACAAGCAAAGCAAAAACAAAATAAGATGGGGGCAGTGGGCACGGATGGATAAACCACAAACAAAAGTCAAGATTTACACCCACCAAAACGGTAAACGCAATCAAAATAACACTTAGCAACTCTATAATTTTTTTTACACCAAATACAAAATCTCCATGCCAACCAACTCGCTCTCCCACCCAATGCCTGTTTTCCTTTTTTTAAAAGACGCCCTGGGTCACTCCAGCCAATCCCACGGCACGTCATCTGCATAATTAGGGCGGGGCCTGTGTAGATAAAAAGAGAGCGAGAGACACACACACCTGCGAACACAACAGTTGTCTGTCTTGGGTTATGAGTATAGTTTGTATAGTAAGATGACTGATTCAGTATGCCAGCTACAGTATGTATAGGTTTAAAATAGCTCTTACCTCCAGTGTTGCGTTCATATTTATCATTGTTTATTTATGTTGCACTGTGGTCCTGCGGGACACAACATTTCATTCCACACATTGAGTGGAATGACAATAAAGCTCAATTGACTTGATATTTTGTGTTTCTTATCTCTTCAGAGAGCTCATGTATGTGTATGCAGTGCTGTGGTCCAGCTAGATCCTGTTCACTACAGGGCTTTGATAAGGAATCGGAGTGTGTATTTCTGTTCGAGAGGCCCCTGCGAGCCGACATGTGCTGCCTCGGCTGCTGCCTGATGGAAATAAGGGCCTATACAGCAGAGAGAGAACTCATTGGGACAGTTCACCAAAGGTAGTCATCAACAGCAAACATATTTAAGGGCCTGTACGGATGAATCCCTGATATATTGGGATCTCAGGACAGTAACATGAAGTTAAAATACTGCATATCTCAAAATCTGCTTGCTACAGAAGTTGTTAAAATGAGCAAAATCTCCTCTTCCAAATATTTCTGAAACTGATTCTGACTATTAAGAGGAAATGAATTAATCTGTTTCAGCATATTTTTGTCCCTCACACAGGTTATGGTATACATTTTCTGTTATAGAAAGAAACAAAATACATATATAAAACGATATTAAGTCTTTAAAGGTGCAGTAGGTGATTGTTTTCAGAAACATTTTTTGTTGTGCTGGTTAAAAAGTCTCTTCACATTCCAATAGTAATGATTAAACTAAAAAATCTAAATTTTTTTTTATTCTTGGTAGGGCATAAGAGTAAAAAATGTTCGTCCAATTAAATATTGTTGGGTCGACATCTCCCATAATTCTGATAAGTAGCCCAAACTGTCAGCAAATGTAGATTTGTACAACTGCGAACCCGTTCATGCAGATCCGCCATTTGCGCGTGCACGCGTGCCGTGTTCGAGAGAGTGACAGCCGTAAAAACAAATGCTGAATCAATACTTTTTTGAACTCCTGAATCAATATTGGAGTTACTTTTGCACGCTAGAGGAAGGACGACACCATGGCTGAAGTATTTCTTTTAGACAGGTCATGTTCTGTTTTAAAACTATTTTAGCTTCACACAAAGCTGATGTAGGTTGTGTTGTTACGAATGGGTTATATGCACAGAAGTGTTGTTCAGCCACTAAAATGTTCAGACGAAAGATTGATGTGACTATTTTCAGTTTCATAAGGGACCTTTTACAGCATCGATAATGTAGATTTTTATTTAGTTTAACAACAAAACAAAAGTAAATAGCGCTATTCTGCCTAGCCTGCTTTACTGAGCTGAAGTTGGTTTAATATTTACATCACATTGGTTCACTTTTGAACAATGACAACCTGTGACGTTGTTTATCATGTTGTTCACCATGCTTCAAATATTCGGTCTGAAATAGCATGCAAGTATGGGTTTCAGTAATAAGGGTAATTCCTGCACCCTGCTTTAGGACAAAGCGCATGACAGAGTGAGACCAGTGATCCTTGCATGCATGAAATATTGCACATTATAACAAGTTTTGTTTGCTACACAACTGAAAATGTGCTAGATATACTACAGTTTCAGAATTGTAGTTTAATAAAGTACTATAAAGTTTTCTAACTGGCGAATGACATGATCTAGTGGGTACTCTACTGTCAACTTTAAGGTGCGTGTTTGTGATTTCAGGAGTTGTGGCTTTGGACGGCAGGGGAGGGACTGTGTTTCAAAGATATTATGCTTACGGATAGCATTTTGGCAGATCACCTACTGCACCTTTAATACCTTTTAAATAGCAGAAATCCACATCTCACCTACCCATCTTTTTTTAAAAAAGTAAAATAATAACTCTGCCATCTGTCTGAAGTCATTTCTCCTCTTCTTTAAATTGACTATAGTGTAATTTTGACCCCTTTACAAATAATGTATTACTCAGAAAACAAGCATCCATGACATTTAATTTTTGGCTTTTGGTGAAATTTATGTGGTATAGAAATGGAAAATATGTGCAGGGAAAATGTCACAATTTTATTTTGTCACTATGATGCCACGTGAGAGAATTCATGAATAGGAGTGAAGTGACGCAACTGACACAGGTAGTTCACTTGATAATGACAAATAGCAGATGCACTGCAGTACATCTGAGTTCCATTCATACTACTGACATTCATACTATATAGAGCATACATCTCTAACAGTCGTGCAGTAAATTCAAATGACAATGTACTGTAATACATAGTCAAGTAGTAGACTATTTTGAATGCAGCTAAAGTTTAGAATTGAATTTGAATTTTATTTAGTTTGACGATGGATTTATGTACTTTAGGAAGCTTCAAAATAAAAGTCACTATTAGAGCTGCACAGTATTGGAAATATTGTGATATTTTATTTTCCTGCGTTAAATATTTCAATATGAAGATAGTTTGAATAGCACTATTTGACAGTTTTCTGGGGAGCCTAACAGTAGTCAGGTACAGAAATTAAATAATCACAATGCAAAAAATGCTTTTCTTACTGTGCTGTTTTTTAAAGATTCTTAGATCAAGTAAAAATAATGTTTGGTTTTTAACTTCAGTCAGAAATAAATCACTTGCAGAAAACTCTTAATTTTGACTTAAGTAAAAGGATCTTGTTTTTGCTTTCTGGAATATTTGGACTAGAAACGAGACAAATTCAAAGTTCTGTAGAAATACAGTAATTAAATACAATTTTGTTGCTTCTGGTCAACTATAATTCAGACTCAACATTGCAAATCTTGAGATGTGATTATTGTGGATGTGCACGTTGCAATATCGATCTGAAATGATATATTGTGCAGCAGTCACTACGTCACCTTGGAATTATAGTTTTTTTTTTTTGTTTTTTATAAGATTTTGCATTCCATATAGCAAACAATATGTGTGTAACAATTCTCTTTCATACATGAACATGCCAGTGACCCTAAATGTACTCTAAATGTAAATGATAAATTCTCTTAAATTTGCAAATTGGGTTAAAAAACAGGGTAAATGCAGACAGAATCTTTTTATTCCAATTTTCTTCTATTTCTGTTTAGAATTATAAGGTTTTTATCTTGCAAATCATTAATTGAAGCATTACTTTTTAAGAAATACAACCAGTCTACTTATTAATTTAATTTAAAAAATAAGAATTTGTGTTGTAACAAGATGTTGATGTTTGAGAAAGTAAAATGTTTGCTTTCTATAACATTTCTTTAATGTTTTAGGATGAATATGTTGTTCAGATTAAGCATACAAGGCTATGCAAAATATTTTGTCCAGTGCAAATGTTAATTTTATTGAATTATATGAAGTATTTGCCCTTTAATATCAAATTTAAAGACTTTAAAAGACAACAGACGATAAGCAAATGAGTTTAATAAACACTATTTCACTGACTATATATACACAAATAAAAATATTTCACATTTAATATATTACATTTTTTAATAACTTTTTCAACAATATAAAGTTGAGCATTTCATCTCGATGTCAAAAAATGCTTCTAAATCATCACATTTACACATCTTTTCAGTTTCGGGTTTCCTAATTTTGTGTGGTGCGGCATTAGTCAGCTCCGATTTTGTGTTTCTGGTTGTTCCGGCTGTCAACGAAGCAGTCCGGTGGAATGACAAAGAAAGATCCTGATTGGTCCTTGTGGGTGCATTCGGAATGCTGATTGGCTCACGGAAAGAACCTTATAGACCATTTCAATGTGGTCATGTCATTGGCCCATGAACAGTTCCTGCTTGTTATCAATCTATTTCATAACTGTAACAAGAGACAATTCAATCATAACTTAATGTTAAAACAGCTATCATGACATTATTTATCAATATGTGGCTCTTTTTGGATTCCAGGAATCTATAGAAATTAAAAATGTAAAACAGGAAATGCGTTGGGACCATTATTTTTGTTTACATCCCTCAAAATGGTCTATAGAGCCAAGCTAGAGTTTGACTTTTAAATAAAAATTCTTAATGTAAACCGCTTATAAAAAAAATCACATAATGTACATAAGTTGTCATTTAATAAGAATATGTAAATAACTCTATTTTGACAAATGTCAAATAGAACCTTATATTTGTAAGGTGACGACTATCCAACACCATTTACAGCATGGAAAAGCTAGGGTAAAAATGTAGAGACCATTTAAATGCAGTGATGTCATTGGCCCATAGACATATCCTGCTAGTTGTTAGATTATTTCATAAATGTAAAAAGAACCAATTCAATCATAATTTGGCATCAAATTAACTGTCGTAATATTATTTACCAATATTTGGCACTTTCGGAAGCTAAAAAAATAAAAAATGTAAATCAGGGAATACGTTAGGGCCATTGTTATTGTTTATATTCCTTAAAATGATTTATATTACAACTGTGTTTGTATGACAGAATAAAGTCTTGAACACTGAAGATGGCTTGAGGGTGGGCAACATCAAATAATGGTTAAATTTTCATTTTTGGGTGAACTTCCTTTCAATTCAGAATTTCCAGTCATTTTGTCAGGCGGATCCAACTTTTGTGCAATGATGGATGAACTAAACTCCTGTACTGTAAATCTATTGTGCAGACGATGCCATCCACATCATGGCTCTTCACGGTGCCAACTATTGTGCAGGGGTTAGACGAGGTCACCATTGTGTGTCTTCTAACTGCATTGAGAGGGGGGGGACTAACCCTGGATTAACCCTTGTAGGCGGAGACAGAACTTTGATGAACTTTCTGATATGAAAGTATCAACATGACCTCCTCCTCAGGACAGTCGTGAACAAAGGCAGTGCCGTGTTTGTTTGTTGTCACACACAGAGCCTTTGAGCATCAGGTCATGACAGGCTAACATTATATCCATCACACACACACACAAATGCACATTCACTAGGCTGGAGAAAACTCTTTCCTAAAACAAATTCATTAAATGTGAGTCTCATTAAGAGGCTTGACACGTTAAGTCTTTTAGAGATTCGTTTTGCAAGTGTATTGTGGCTTTTTGGCCGACTGAGCATCTTGATTTGTCGTCATCAGTGCTGGTATGTAAATGATTACATGCAATCTGGATTATGTAATCAGTTTCCTTCAGATTAGCCCCTTTATTCATCAGGGGTCGCCACAGCGAATTTAACCGCCAACTTATCCAGCATATGTTTTACGCAGCGGATGCCCTTCCAGCTGCAACCCAGTACTGGGAAACACCCATAAACTCATGCAATCATACACACATACACTACAGCCAATTTAGTTTATTCAATTCACCTATAGCGCATGTCTTTGGACTGTGGGGGAAACTGGAGCACCTGGAGGAAACCCACACAAACAGTGAGAACATGCAAGAAATGCCAACTGACCTAGCTCGGACTTGAACCAACGACCTTCTTGCTGTGAGATGACAGTGCTAACCACTGAGCCACAATGCTGCCCCAGATTCCAATTTGTTTTTTAATTTTAAATACTCAGGTTGCAAATGACATATGATTTTTAGAAATCTTCATCATATAATGCCTATATGTTCATCATATAATTTATTGGCATATCCATGAAAACCTTTAACATTCAGGGGACCTTTATATCACACAAAAATTTGGCAGAGGAAAGTGATTCTTTTAAGAACTAACCGCTGAGGGTACATCTCAGTCAGCACCCTAGCTCCCTAGGTCATTCATCAGTAGGTTGTGTACAAAAATTCGGGCACTGGTAAGGACAATAATGAGCTTGGTTCACTACACAGTGGAACCATATTTTACAGTCTATGAGTGGAACACACTGAGTGTGACATGAGGACATCCTCATTGTACCAAAATAACCAAAACTGGAGTTTATAAAGACCAGTATAACTAATCATTTTCATATATTAGTTTGTAAAAGTCCATTAGAGCTAAATAATCTGATGGTTTCATATACCAGCAACATTTCTACCATTAAACAATAGTAAATGCTCTCAGATTTGAATTTCTGATGAAAATATAAAAATTGAGTACAGTAAACACTGCAAGCGATAGTAAATGATGACTTTTTGCTACCTCATCAGGTGGAGTATGTTCACACCATATTTCGAAGTGTGTGACTCTGAAGGAAACTCTTCTACGAGGATCCAGGGCTCCTGCTGTAACACACGATGTCTGTCTGAGCAAGAGTTACAGGTCTGAAACCCGCCCATTGTTTACATCACCCATGGCAAGCTTTTTAAAATTGAATTTAATTAACCTACTACTTGTATCCATATCCATGCTTATTTTTATATACTGGTATCTTTGGTAAATCTTTTGTAAATTTTATGAATTTGACAAAGTCAGAACAGCCACAGTAAAGTTCAGTTCAAAATCTTGTAACCTTTTTAAAAATACTGATATCTAATAAAGGTAAAGGTTCTGATAATAACTGCCCATATACATATTGATTTATAAGATATAGATACAATCTATATGTTTATTTTAATGAGTAACAGGGTTAATAGGTTTATTTTAATCAAATAAACAAGAACTTAAATTCAAGTGTTTACTCACTGTTGTAAAGTAGTCAACTAATCACTTGGCAATATGTGTACTGACCTTTGTAAAGTCAAGTAATCATTTTTAAAGGACCAGGAGTACTCAATTTTTAAGAGTAAAGTCAACTAATTGCTTTAGAGGACACCTATTTTACCCCTTTTTAAAGATTTAATATAAAGTCTTTTGTGTCTCCAGAATGTGTTTGTAGAGTTTATATATTTGTATATAAACTATTTATATGTAGAGTTTGTATATAATATTTATTATACCTTTTTAAATCTGGGAACTTTGAGCTTTTAGGACATTGTACAGTAGCTGTTTTTGTTGCTTGTGCCTTTAATGGAAATGAGCTAGTTCTTCCTGCCCACCATTCCCATGTGCGTGTCAGTGTGTGTAGCCTTCACGTAGATAAACAGCACTGTGACAGACAAGAAGGAAGCAGATCTCCCTTACTACAGTACAAACTTTCCCAACTGTTATTTGATATACAGTTGAAGTGAGAATTATTCACTCCTCCGCATAACAGAGCAAGGAAATTTTAACAGGATGTCTGCTAATATTTTTTTTTCTTCTGGAGAAAGTCTGATTTGTTTTATTTTGGCTAGAATAAAAGCAGTTTTAAAATTTTTATGAACCGTTTTAAGGTCAAAATTATTAGCCCCTTTAAGCAATTTTTTTTTCCCGATAGTCTACAGCAGGGGTTTTCAAACTCTTAGGTCACACGCCTCCTAAGTTTGGCAAATTTCACTCGCGCCCCTCCCCCGGCCTCCCGCGAGCCTAAATTATAATGCATGTGCAAACATCGTTGATATATCACTTGCTGCATTTAAAACGCGTAGCATTAATTACATTGAAACATACGTAAATATACAGCTTACCTGTTTCTGTGAGGACAACATGGTTGGATTCCTGACACGACTAACCGTAAATCATCTTTCACTGTCAATAAGCATGAGCCATAGCATACTTGCTTTTGATGTACGTACATAAAGAAAATGCTGCTTCTAAAGCCAAGATCTGACGGTGTGGTTGAGTCGAACATAGAGTACGTTTACATGGGCAACAATACTTTAATATGATTAAGACAATACTCTGATTAAGAGTCACCATGTAAACAGCTTTTTAAAAAAATTTATTTATTTATTTATTTTTTAATCCGACTAAAGTCATAACTGAACTAAACAGAAATGAAATGAAGACGTGGAGTATGAATATAGGCCTATCAGTGGCATTATTGAAGTAAACACTGCAATCAAACTATTACCGTCATGTCGGACTTTTCGCCATATTTTCCGACAAGCTCCACACGCGCGGCTATCAGTAAAGGACTGCATGGCACACGCACGTAGACACACACACCACGAAATGCGGAAGTTTTTTATTTCCATTTGACGTGCGTTATTAAATTCCATAACACTCCTTTCCCCCTATTTGCATCTAATACCCCAGTTTGTCACGGGGGCATAAATGTTCATGAGTGAATGTGAAACTGCCGAACTGCAGTTAAAGTCACCCAAAACTACAGGAAACTCTTACATGAAAGCACTTCACGTAAACACCTTAATTATATTATTGTCTATTAAGGCAAATATCTACATTAGTTATGTCCATGTAAATGTAGTCAGTATGTCTTCAAAGTTATTGAAAGACCCAGAAGGACATCCTGCTGGTTAGATTCAGAAGTGCACTTGTTTGTCAGACGGCTCACCGGTTTTCATTGTCATTAATTTTAAAAAGCACCCGCTCCATTTTATTTGCGTATATTTTACTCGAACGCATTAACTCTATATGTGCCTGATAGTTAGATGTGGAGCTAACATTAATCAGATTCACTCTAGTGAGCACATAAAAATCAGCATCATAATTAACTTGAGTGCACGCCTCAATGTCTCGTTCCCCCTTAATAGGTGCTGGTGCCACCCTGGTGGGGCACGCCCCACAGTTTGAAAACCCCTGGTCTACAGAACAAACCATTGTTATACAATAACTTGCCTAATTACCCTAGTTAACCTAATTAACCTAGTTAAGCCTTTAAATGTCACTTTAAGCTGTCTTGAAAAATATCTAGTAAAATATTATTTGCTGTCATCATGGCAAAGATAAAATAAATCAGTTATTAGAAATGAGCTATTAAAACTATTATGTTTAGAAATCTGTTGAAAAAAAATTTGCTCTCTGTTAAACAGAAATTGGGAAAAAATATAAATAAATAGGGGGCTAATAATTCAGGGGGGCTAATAATTCTGACTTCAACTGTATTTTTTGTGGAGTTTACTCAAGCGTTTCTGCAACGATGAGTCACACACAATGTCTTTATAAAGTGTAAACACACACACACACACATGTTTAGCATTTGCACTGTTTTTGCCGGGAAAACGTGACAGGATACACATTAATATCCACTGCTGTATGGACATCTGTTATGTTAATGTATAAAATAAACCTGATTTAATGTCTACAAACCGGGATTAAAGTGTCTTCGTTTATAATTGTACTCACACTATGCGGCTGTGCTGATGAATTACGTAGCGATTTTACTGTCCTTATTAATAATGTTTTAAACTTGTTAAACTCATTTGATGATAATTGATGATCACAGAGAGCTGAACAGATCTTTTAATCAAAGTTGCTTTGCACACGTCCTGTCTTATGCATATGATTATACGTTACTACGGAGACATGTTAATACACACCTGTCAGTCAATTCAGAAAGTGCAGGAAACCGCACTCCTATGTCACGTTGTGGTGGGCCTCAAAATGGAAGGGATTTGGGTCCAATTTTAACGTCAGGAAGTTTATAAAAGAGACTTATTGTCTTTATATCACCGCAATATGACTGTGGACACACTAAACCTAGACACAGTTATGCTGAAAATCAGCTTTTGTAAGCTGTTTGGACAGAAGTGCCCCTTAAAAGCAACAGGTGAACACACTTTTTTTAGTCATCTAATCGCTTTAAAAGCAATGGGTTTACACTCTTGTAAAGTCAACTAATCACTTTAAAAACAATAGGTTTACTCACCTTTGTCAAGTAATCATTGTAAAAGCAACGCGTTTACCCACTTACAAGTGCACTAATAACTTCTTTCAGCTTTTTGCAGTTTATAGACTAGATATAAATTGGCTTGTCATTTACATGCTGTTCTTACTGTCCTGTTTTCTCATTTACAGGTGGTTTCCACTATTGGCGAGAGTATCGGCCGCATATGGAAGAAGTGGCCTGGATATAATGAGAAATGTAACATGGATCACGAGTACTTTGGACTGGATGGTAAGATATAGTTTTTTTTAAACCTGCTAATATTAGACCAGCCTTTATGCAGGGAAGCAGACAAATATACTCATTTTGCCATTTTATTCATTTATTAACTCATTTATTTTTGCACAATAGCTTCAGCTTTAAGAATTGCATAAATAAAACATTGCTTTCTCTCTTAGTCCCTCAAGAAATGAGTTTGAACACTAAAGTGCTGTTACTCGCTGCTGCCTTTCTATTGGTCAGTTACCAAACACACACACACACACACACACACACACTGGTGCTTTATTAATCTGCTAAACTGCTGTATTGGTTATCTGCTTCTGTTTGCAGAATCATATGTTTTTTGAGATGAGCTAAGAGGACATAAGACATCTGCAAACATCACCTTGAAGTAAAGCGAGAGTCCTTCTAAATAAAACAGTGATGCCTTATGATGACGAAGCAATGCATTGTTTCTATGGTAACCGCAGGAACACAGATGAGCGATGCTTTTCTGAGCTAATTTAATCTCAACTACAGTAATCATGCCTGAACAAAGCATTTGGACAAAAACTGGGTTTAGACGTTGATCACTGAATTTCATTGAATATTATTCCTATGAATCCTACTGTATAAGATTTGATATACATATTTCAAGGGCCTCAAAACCTGCTGCAAAAACACGTTGCACCATTTTCTACAAGACTTCCATGATCTTAGTTTTTTGTGCATTTTACTTGCTAAAAACATATTTAAAATATAAAATCATTGACCTTTAGGTAATGGTCGATGTATTTTAGTGCAGTAATCTATAATTCTTTTTTTTTTGGTACTTTTATATAGTCTTTTCTTTTTTTAAATATTTCCCAAATGATGTTTAACAGAGCAAGGAAATTTTCACAGTATGTCTGATAATATTTTTTCTTCTGGAGAAAGTCTTATTTGTTTTATTTCGGCTACAATAAAATCAGTTTTTAATATTTTTAAAGCGATTTTAAGGACAAAATTATTAGCCCCTTTAATATATTTTTTTCGATAGTCTACAGAACAAACCATCATTATGCAATAACTTGCCTAATTAGCCTAACCTGCCTAGTTAACCTAATTAACCTAGTTAAACCTTTAAATGTCACTTTAAGCTGTCTTGAAAAATATCTAGTCAAATATTATTTACTGTCAATATGGCAAAGATAAAATAAATCAGTTATTAAAGCTATTATGTTTAGAAATGTGTTGAAAAAAATCTGCTCTCCCTCAAAAATGAGGGAAAAAAATAAACAGGTGAGCTAATAATTCAGACTTCAACTGTATATATATCTCACAGTTACATTTTGCCAATATCATGCAGCTCAAATATGAATACAGCTGAAGTGTTTTGACTATTTTAGTCATGAAAGCCAAATGCTCATAAAATATGCTCAAAACAGTCTCTATTTTTTTTTTCTCTGCTAAAAGTTCAATAAGCTTACATTTCTCAATTTAATTTTTACACTTATAAGTGTAGGTATAAAATAATTCTTACATGAAATATGATTGAACCACAGTGACTACTGCAGCTTTTATCATGGCAAAAAACAGGTTCATTTTTTTTTTCATTTTTAAATACAAAAATAAACATACTTATATTGGATTTAAAAATTGTGTAAATTTTACATGGACCCACAGAAAATAATTTTGACCACACACACAAAAATACTTTGTTACCTAGATATTAAAATCTAGGGCCTCAAACCGGCTGAAAAACCTGTTGCACAATCTTCTACAAGATTTTTTTTTTAGCAAGTAAAATGCACAAAAAAAATTTTAAAACATTGAACAACAATAAAAACATTGATCTGCAGGTTATGGAGTAATCTTCAATTTTTTTTTTTTACTTTTATATTGCTAGTAATATTTAAAGATGAATGTTACCTAGACTGGCCCTCAACATCCTGACGGTATTATATAATTTTTAGTTGTGTATCTATCATTGCATGTAAGACAATACAATTTTATTAGGATTTATTATGGATATTTGAGTGATAGAGGGCTGCTGTTTATATGCCGTTTTAATACTAGAAACTGCTCCGAGCAGCATGTATAATCATGAGTACAACTGAAGTGCTTCTATTTTAGTAAAAAAAAATTCAAACAAAATACAAGCGGTATAAAACTGATAATCAAACAACCCTTGAATAAATAGAGGTTAAATAAAAAATAGAGCTTACAGACATACATTTCCACATTTAAACCAGCCACAGAATTCAACCGCATGTGTGTTACTCTCCACCGTACACTGAGAGAAAATGAAAGTAAAACTAATCCAAATGCAGTGCTATAAATGTTGACTAGGTGGGGGGTCAAAACCACAAGCGGCTACAATGATAGTGGTTCAAAAATATGTTTTGGCAGGCCGAATTTTGTTCTATTTTTAATATCAGTTGCGGGCCGGCAGTTTGAGACCCCTGAGTTAAAAGGTTTCAGATTTTACATACAAAATAAACTAAATTATATTGGGTTTTGAAAAATTAATCATTTAACATGAACCCACAGAAAATTTTGACCATCACAAAAAAAAAAACTTTTCTGATAACAAGGTTTCCTAGATATTAATATCAGTTAGCATCAACAATAATAATAATAATGCTGCAAATGTAAATAACCCACCATAAATCATAAAAGATGAAAAATATGACTGACAACACACATAATGGAACATGAAAACAACAAAAGCCACAACCACAGCCAGAACATTAGCAGCAGATGCATAATCAACATTTATTGCTATGATCGATCAATAATTAAAAACCTTTCCTTTCCACTTTTTATTTTTCTCTCTTTTTTTTTTTTTTTAATGTACCTCAAATACAACTGTCCAGCACCAGCACTGAAGTCCAGGCAGTATAAAGTAGGTGTTGATCCACAGCCTCCAGTAACTCCAGATATATCAGTGTTTGTTAGTTAGCATGTCTGAATAGTGATTGTAAAGTCAGTGTTTATGAAGGCCAGGCACAGTGAATCAGGCAGCGCCGTGCCCATCCATAAAGGGCACTGTCCTTTGGGTTTACACTCCTTCAGCTCAGGAGAAAGAAAAGAAAAAACAAGTCCGCCATTATACAGCTCTCCAAATAGGTTTACAAATATAATTTTTTTTGTACAACAGTTCTATGTTAAAACAACTCAACACTGTAGCTAAAATACTGCACTATAGTAAAATATCCCCATCAGCCTGCGACTCCACTGGATAATAATGTGACCTAAATGAACTCTTCAGTTTAAGATGGTCGTTCAGGTAAATGTGAGTATTATTCATTTTTTGTGGTTGTTTTTGGAAAATGTGGCAGTTTCCAGCCTTTAGTTTGGGTGGTCCCGCTTTCTCTCTGAAAGATGGCCGACTGGAAATCATTCACACATTGATGTTTTGGTTCCTCCTCTGTCTTCAGGTGTTGTTTGGACGTTTATAAAAAGCCAGAAGTCTTCAATATTAAAAATGGCCCATGCTGAGCCCCATTTCGTGACGTCCCTTTCATTTTTTCTTTTAAAAACAGCTCAGTTTCAGGTTGGTGTGATCAGAAAGTGTCCTCTTCATTGGGAAAATGAACTTAATCGATCTAGATGGGGAGAAAAAGGAGTCATACTTTAAGGTTTTGATGAACATAATCTGAAATCTCATTGAGTGTGTTTACATGGACACCAATAATCTGATTTTAAAACGATTAAGACAATATTCTGATGAAAGTCGACCATGTAAACCAGGGGTCACCAAACTTGTTCCTGGAGGGCCGGTGTCCTGCAGATTTTAGCTCCAACCCTAATCAAACACACCTGAATGAGCTAATCAAGGTCTTGCTAAGTATACTTGAAACACCCAGCTAGGTGTGTTGAGGCAAGTTGGAGCTAAACCCTGCAGAGACACCGGCCCTCCAGGACCGAGATTGGTGACCCCTGATGTAAACAGTGATTTTTGGTGACGTTAATCTGGCTAAAGTCATAATCAAACTTAACAGAAATCGAAATAAGACATGTGGAGTACGACGATTTTAGTGGCATTATTGAAGAGCAGTACAGACAAGTAAACACCGCAATCAAACTATTACCGTTGTGTAGGGTTTTTGCTGCATTTTGCGACAGGATATTTCATACACACATGGCTGTTTGAGAATATTCTCTGCAACTACCGAGTCAGTAAAGGACAGCAGACCCACATCGCAAAATGCAGAGTTTTTTCCCCCCATACGACATGCGGTATCAAATTCCATTAAAACTACACTCCTCCAGCAGTTCATACTTGTATCCAATATCTCGTTTGTCACGGACGCATGCATGAAATCTTCCTGAATGAAAGTGAAAGTGCCAAACTGCAGTTAAAGGCGACAAGGTAAAAATGAAACACACGAAATTACATGAAACTCCAATGACGTTAATCGAATTATGTGCTTTAACATGTAAAATGAAACGTCAAAAACTCATGTAAACACCTTAATCATATTATTGTCTTCAGATTAAGGCAAATAATTCCATTACTGATGTCCATGTAAATGTAGACGATGTTTGAGCAGCTCTAGTGTCAGTGATTTACGTGTCAGTCATAAGTTTATACCCGTCTCACACACACTGGGTGAAAACACTAGCGTCCTCCACTTGCATTCACTAGACCGTGGAAATCCTCCCAAGCTCTGGAAAACACAACACATCACAAATAGATTATTATTATCATCTAGTGTGTCAATATTACTACTACAACAGGAATATACACCACCAGTCAAATGTTTGGGGTCTGTTTTTTATTTTCATGTTTGTTTTTTAAAGAACATTATTCTGTTCATCAAGTCGGCATTTATTAAGAGTAAAAAAATTGCTAAATATTTCTTAACATTTTATATAACTGCTTTCTTATTGTGTGTAGTTTCAAATGAAATTATTACTCCAGTCATTATTGCTTTAATTACATTCATAAAAAAAATAATAATGAATATTAGAGTGATTTCTGAAGGATCACGTGACTAAAGACTGGAGTAATGAAGCTGAAAATTCATGATTAAAATCACTGGAGTAAATTCAGTTAAATTATAAACTACTTTTATAGTGCAATAACATTTCACATTTCACAATTTGTACTGTATTTTTGATTAAATAAATGCAGCAAACTTTGACCGGTATTGTGTACATGGATAGTTAACGTTCTTTAAAGAAACACCTCATTTTAGACCATTAGCATCTCGCTTTAAATAGAAAAACTACTGAAACTCGTTTTTTTTTAAGACTTATCTGTAGGTACATCAGAGGCTGATGGAAGATAAAAAGAAGCTATTTTATAGGCTGATATGGCTAGAAACCACACTCTCATTCCAGCATAATCCAAGTGTTGTCACATGAAGCGACTTTTGGGTCCAATGAATGAATATATATATATATATATATATATATATATATATATATATATATATATATATATATATATATATATATATATATATATACACATACATATACATACAGTTGAAGCCAGAATTATTAGCCCCCCTTTTCATTTTTTTTTTTGTCTTTTTTAAATATTTCCCAAATTATGATTCACAGAGCAAGGAAATTTTCACAGTATGTCTGATAATTTTTTTTTCTTCTGGATTTTATTTGTTTTATTTCGGCTAGAATAAAAGCAGTTTTTAATTTTTTAAAACACCATTTTAAGGTCAAAATTATTAACTTCTTTATGCTTTCGATAGTCTACAGAACAAACCATCGTTATACAAAATTTTGCCTAATTACCCTAACCTGCCTAGTTAACCTAATTAACCTAATTAAGCCTTTAAATGTCACTTTAAGCTGTATAGAAGTGTCTTGAAAAATATCTAGGAAAATATTATTTACTGTCATCATGGCAAAGATAAAAGAAATCAGTTATTAGAAATGAGTTATTAAAACTATTATGTTTACAAATGTGTTGAAAAAAATCTTTTCTCAGTTAAACAGAAATTGGGGGGGGGATTAAACGGGGCAAATAATTCTGACTTCAACTGTATATATATATATATATATATATATATATATATATATATATATATATATATATATATATATAAAGAAAGTTTTTATATATTGTTAAAATATTGATGTCTGTGAATTCTAGAGATTGTTGTGTACACCATGACTTTATATAAAATTCACTTTAATGTGTGATAGGACTAAAAAGTGGTCATAAACGAGTATTTCTCAATTCAAATGAGTAGCGGATTGGACCCGGAAACAGTATTCCATACGTCACGAGGTAACAAGTGGATAATTAAGGAAATGGACCCTTTTCACAAAACTTACGATCTGTTTAATGGTCATAAACATCTTAAATCCTTGAAAGTTTTTTATATTTTGATTTAAAAAAGACTTTTTATGTATTTACTTATGTATTATATCATCTTTGCATCAAATTACAAAAACAAATTACTGCGTATGCAAGGTAATGTAGTGTCTGGACGGGACAGTAAATTTGACGTTCTTTTTTCTGTCTCACACAATTTTTTTCCCTTCTTTTGAAAGTCTTAAAAACACTATCGTTGAGTTTTTCTTTAATTAATTGAGCAAATAGGACTGTAAAAAAATATTTGTTGCTGAGAAACATGGACATGTGAAAAGGGTCCATTAAACAGCACCTGAACATCTTGCAACCATGAAGACAATTGTAAGGGACGACTCTGTGTACTATCGCTAATCAATATCACTATTACTTAAATTCCTTCGTTATGACACCCAAATGAGAGTAGAGTTCCTAGCCAGAGCGACCTTGAAAAGAGCAACTTTACATTTTCTGTTGGTCTTAGTACACAGTGTAATTACAGAAGGGTCAAGCTTTAAATAGGAAAATTATCAAAACTATTTGGTTATTTTTTTTAAATCCCTGCCTGAATTGCTGGATTATTCTTCAATTTGAATTATATATATTTTTTTCAACTTTGTTTTTATTGATTTTAATTATATTACAAAACCCAGCAAACAGTACAGAATATTAATTATATGATATTTCCGAATGTACTTTTTAACCACAATATTTGGTAAACAAAAATGACATTTAAAATAAACTCTAAAATAGAATAAAATACAAAGACTATAAATATTCTAATACAAATAAAAAACATGATTATGTAATGATGAATTTAAAATTACAGTCAACTTTCCAAAGACATCTAATTTTTATCTATCTATTTATAAAGCGGCTGAAAGAAGACCACACTTTTTAAAAAGTCTCTGCTTTACCTCTGCTTATGTATGTTAATTTTTCAAGAGCAAAATTATCAGACATTTGCTTTATATATCGCGCAAGGACAGGTCTTTGGGTATTTTTCCATACCAAAGCTTAACACGTTTAGCTTGTATAAAGCTGAAATCTATACCTTTCTTTTTGTTTGCATTAACTGACACATTTTCAGGATATAAACAAAGTTTTGGATCCAAAGGAAAATTTTCTCCAGCCATTTCACAGACCAAGTTCCAAAACAATTGCAGGTCTCCACACTCCCACATACAGTATAACAGAGTTCCAATTTCATCTTGAATTTTACTTTCTATTCATCATGTTCATTGTGTGCTTTGACACAATATTTAAATAGCACATTTTATAATGTAGACTATTAAAAGCAAGATGCTAATGGTCTAATTTGATTCAATGATCTATGCTAAGCTAAGCTAAGCAAAAGTGCACCAGCCAGACCTGGAGATCAGCTTAAAGGATTAAAAAAATGGTAAAACTCAACTGTTTAACTCTAGGGGACTTTTATAATAAGCCTTTTTTCAAAAAAGAAAAAAAAGTGTTCATTTAAGGGGTTATGAACTGAGAAATATAGCATACTGTAGGTTACTGTATTATAAGAGCATGTTTATAGTAGTTATTGCACTACAAAACAAAAAGGAAAGTTCAAGACCCCCTGCATTGATACAAACAATGAAAAAAAACATTTGTAATAATAATAAAATAATAATCAGAATATTTGAATAAAGCAAACACAAAACCCTTTGTAACACTTAGCTTCATTCAGATGCAGTTAACACACTTTGACCCCTAGTAAATATTAAAATTATTTAAAAAATTCTTATTATAATGTAAATTCATTCAAATTTATCGAACATATTTTCAATCTGAAAAGCTTCAATTTTACACACACACAAACAGAATTTGCTATGTAACAAATTCATAATCATATATGATACAATCACAAGACCATCTTTTATATGGCCATTTTAAAACAACTGACCATAAAAACATGTCCTCCCCTAGATTTATATTACAGTTTTTTTACAGACGCTAGAACACATTTCTCAATACTTAGGTCACTTTTGCAAAACTCTTCACACAATTCTCCTAACCGACTTTTAGCTTGTCAAAGCAGTTCATTTCACATTCCAAATGCACTACAACTACTAAAACACTTTATTCAGGTCTCAAATGAACTCATTCTTCCAGAACACTAGCAAAGAGTGTTTGTCGGCTGTCACCCTTTGCTAAACACAAAACAATGAGCTAAAAAACACTAACAACATGTAGCATTACACAGCGTTTTCTTGTGTAAAACAAGGACACGTCTCTGTTTATAATTGCAATATATGTTACTGGAATAAATCAGACATGATGCAAAATTCCTCAATATTTTATGTCCTTTATTTATAAGTCGTTTATTAAAGTAATTCTAAAATACAGAAATTTGTCTACACACCATCCACTGATACAGATACAACAGTAATGCTAATCTGACTGGTTAAACTGCATTTTTAGATGTGAATTATGTTTCAAACAAATATTGCTGGTGAATTTTGCTCTTATTTTGCATTATGTTATTGTTTTGAACATCAGTTTAACAGTAGTCATTGTAGTCATTGAATGTATTTGTGCCAAAACAATGACAATTGATCCTGAGTTTAGCCCACATAGACATCTGTTGTGCTCACTGTGTGAAGAGTTTTGCAAAAGTGACCTAAGTATTGAGAAATGTGTCCTAGCGTCTGTAAAAAAACGTAATAATCATTTACTGACGTATGACAGATTCATTATGTGCCATTATAAACACACATATACAATTATATGTTTAGTTTGGGAAATCTTTTAGCTCAACAAAGCCATTTTCACCAGTAGTGTGTATATACATTAATGTGTGTGTTGTGTAACTCACTTGATGCTGTCGGTGTGTGTTTTATACTCCATAATAGTATTAGGAG
Organism: Danio aesculapii; assembly: GCF_903798145.1. Classification (NCBI taxonomy): domain Eukaryota; kingdom Metazoa; phylum Chordata; class Actinopteri; order Cypriniformes; family Danionidae; genus Danio; species Danio aesculapii. Next base: position 45,214,930 of record NC_079436.1, read on the forward strand.
GCAGGTTGAGGACTCTGCGTAAAGTGTCTCTAATGCGAGCGGTGGTGGCCTGATCGCTGGCCGTCTTATTCCAGATGGAAATGATATCCTCCTTCAAACAAACAAACATTATTATTATTCTTATTATTTTCAAAGCAAGCAAGACTGCATGTGAGAGTGCTGACAGGTCTTGCACACACAGAACGAAACTGATAAACGAGAGAAGATTTTTTCCACTACTTAATCGTTAGCGGATGTTTGGTTATATTAGGCAGATACAAAAAAGTGTAAACGGATGATAATAATAGTTAAAAAAACAAAAACATGTCACTAAATATACTTGTGCAGCCGTTTATATACCTGGGTGGCCCGCCCAAGTAAAGTCTATGTGTGGGAAGCACTGGCCTGGTAACCTGTTGGTATTTCTTTTGTTTTTCTATTGCTTTTCTTTTATAATCTTTTCAAAATAACTTTTTTGCATTATAGTTTGTGCCCAAAACAAATATGCAGAATCCACAAAAAAGAGAACATTCTTATAGCTAGAACAGGTATTAAACAGCCCCTATTATGGGTTTTTGAGAATGAGCTTCCATGTAGTGTGTAACACAGCTCCAAGTGAATGAAAACATCCAGCTGAGGTTAAAATCTGCTGAGGTTAAAAGTGCACCTTGTTTAAAACTATTGATTCTTAAGCGAAATATTTGACTACGAGTAGAAGAAACTAATTGTTTTTTTTTTTTTTTTACTTTTTATTTAAGATTTTTTCAATATATATATATATTTTTTTACAGAACATCCCCTTCCCCAACAATTTAACCCCTTACACATGAGGTGATACATAAAATAAATAAATAAAAAACAATAATGAAATTATAATAAAAAAATAAAATAATAATAATAAATAAAAAATTAAAATTGTAAAAAAAAAGTAAAATAAAATAGTAAAATAAAAAATAAAGAATAAATAAATAAATAAAAGGTATTGCCATCCTAATTACTTTACGGGGGATACACTTGTACATCTAGTTACATTGTGTTGCATCAAATTACGGTGACAGTAGGTTAAGCAACTTCTAAATATGTCATAATACTTTTCCACCTCTTCAGAAAAATATCAGTCTTCATTTGTAGACATGCAGTCATTTTTTCCATTATATAGACCTGTTTAAGTCTCTGAATCCACTGAGCTACCTTTGGAGAACTTTCTTCCATTCAGTGTAAATAAACGAATTGTGTTGGGTTCAGATCTTTTGTTGGATCGCATCCATAGATATATACATTAGATGTCACCTACCCTGTTGCCGTCTATTGGAAGGAATGCATCAATAGAGCCGCCATTTTAGTACAGGGTAGTGCTCCTTTGAAATGAACGCGGGACCAAGCTGCAGTGGAGGACTGTGGCCATCCAGAGCCAGAGAAACACACATATACACATATATCTACGATCGGGAGTTTCCCCGGAGGTCAGTTTACAAAATTTAATTACGAAAATTATAATTTTACATCACTTTTCTACATTGATCGATAAGTGATCGCTCAGGCATTCCTGACAAAAAGCTTGTGTTTGTGTGTATGGAAATATACACCCTCCTTGTTAAATTTGATCTAATCCGTGTCCTGAAACACACCCCCTTCTCCTGCTTTCACTTCTCATACTGACGGAGGGAGCAATTCGTTTGTGAATGAATCTCCGTTATGAACGACTCCTTCACTAACCGACAATAATCCAAGTTTCAGGCACCGCAGCATCTCGCTGTCATATTTCTTTTCCTTTGTTTGCTGACTTTATTCAACAAAACTAGCATAACCCAAGCGTTTAGTGTGAGCTGGTGCTACTTTGCCTTATGTGAATTCAGTAGGTGACTGTATTATCATCAGTAAGGTTACTTGTTTAGCACAAAAGTTCATAAATACATACAAAAATGTAAAAAACAAGATCTTACCTATGAAATGTTCTGCCTTTGTGCTTTGTTTGCTCATTACTACACCTGTACACAGCGCTAAAGTCCAGCATCTTCACGTAGTAACACTGTCTTGACTAGTGCGGTTGGATGACACTTGTCCTGGGAGCACTGTACAAATATGGCGGCGCTATTGACGCATGCGATATCTAGTGTATATATCTATGGATCGCATCAACATCGATACGGTACATCACCAAATATGTACTTCCAGTTCCGTTAAAATGTGCATGTGCTTTCCCTCCACACACTAGCGGAGGAGCAGGGGGTCATGGGACTGATCGTGACGCGAGGAGGAAGATCACTGACAGATGGAGATTCGGCTGCGGGCAGGGCCGGAGCTAACTGAACTGGCGTTCTAGGCAAAAGATGATTATGCCACCTTCAAACTGAAAGTGAAAACGGGATTGTCGCGGATGAAAATGATGAAAATGAGGAAATGTCAGGGACGCTGCCCTAGGTCGCCTCTATGGACGCGCTGGCCCTGGCTGTAGGAAATAAAGGGTGAAAGTTCATTTTCACAACAGTACTACAGTATAGCCAACCTAGTGCTGTGTTGTTCCTGTCATTTTACTGATTTTTAATACAATAACCTACACTGCAACGCTGGATTCGCCGGCCGTTTGCTATTGAAGGAGCAGCAGAGACTATTGGACTTTGTCAGACTTTGACAGGGACTTTGTCAGTAACTGTTACAGTTTATATGGACCAGTTTCTTCTTCCTCCAGATCATAACATGTAAGTGGCATTAAAATTGTTGCCTTGTTTTGTGTAGTTTGCAAAATATGTGTTTAATTGTGTGTTATAAGTTGTAATGGCTTGTAATCACGTATAGATTATAGATCAGTGCTTGTACTGTATCTCTCAGGTTAAATCTGTATAGGGCTGTTCACATACCGCGTCCAAAACCACGTTAAAAACGCGACACATGCTTCTTCCTTTACCAATTTAGATGCGTTTCTGAACTTGAGATCCTCTGCTGTTTGCCTTTGCTATGGCGTGTGTCATTGTTACTTGGGGTTAGGTTTAGGAGTAGAGCAATATGCTGGTGTTTAACTGCATTAATTCATTGCATTCCTGCATCGGGCTCTCATATACTCTCTGGCTGCTATTTCAGAGCCATGGTGGGCTTTTCTCTCTGTCTTGCGCTGAACGCAGTCAACCAATCGCAACATACTGGGTCATCGGACCAATCAGCACAGATTAGCTTTTGCTAAGGAGGGGTTTGGGAACAAATGAATCAATGATTGATTCATATGGGAGTCGCTGGGATAATTAGGTAAAAACAAATGCAGATTATAAGACAGTGAAAGTGTTTTTTGACCTTGCACGCATATCAGCATTTTGTTGGAGACGCCCAAAATCAAAACATGACCTTTTTAATGCAAAATAGGGGCTCTTTAAGAGTAGAATAGCTGCTATAAAGACTTTATTTAAATAATGCTTTTCGGGTTTGTGTAAAATGATTATAGTACCTGGAATCGAACGGACACGACGGCGCCACAGATCTCCTCGCCCACCATGAACTGCTCACCGAGCATGGCCAGGATCAGATTCTCCCAGCAGCGAGACGCCAGGCCTTTCCGGAGCCGAATGATCCATTTACCACCACTCTTATTAGCATCATCCTACACAACACAGCACAACACAAATGACATTATCTGCGCTCCTACTGTACGGTATGCAGACAACCTGCACAGGATCACATCATTTAGTCTTAAAAGCAGAATGTACTACAGTAATACAAAATGCTATGGAATTTGGTAAATAAATAATGTACTCAATCAAAAATCAAGATATGGACTAGTGTCTGTGAATGTGAATTCTTAAAACAACTATTTAAATATGAAGTTGATGGGTTTTTGTCAATTTACTACACTCAAAAAATGCTTTGCTGCTTTTTTTGGCTTGAAGTACTGATTTTTTTGGGGGGACAATTTCATTGTTTTACACTACTGGTCAAAAGTTTGGGGTCAGTACGATTTTTAAATGTGTCCTGCTCACCAAGCATTTATTTAATCAAAAATACAGTACAAATTGTGAAATTGTGAAATGTTATTGCAGTATAAAATAACTGTTTAAAGGTAGGTTATCATTTAATTTACGAACTTATTCCAGTGATTTTAAAGATCAGAAATCCCTCACAAATATTAATTATTATTATTTTATTATTACTATTATTATGAATGTAATAGTAATAAAAGCAATAACGACTGGAGTAAAAATGTCATTTGAAGCTACATACAATAAGAAAGCAGTTATTTAAATTTTTTATAAATATTTTTTTTTACAAGTAATAAATGCAGCCTGATCAACAAAATAATTTTCTTAAGTAAAATTTTCTTTAGTAAAAAAAAAAACTATTGTGATTATTTTCAAAATAATGATAAAAATATTACACATTATAATTAGTAATAATCTTCTAAAGAATTAAGGAATAAATCACACAATTTACTTTCTAAGATTTATATAAGTAAAAAAACGATAGTAGATATTCTTAAAAGAATAGTTTAAACAAATTACACATTATCATAATTAATAATAATTATATTCATTTCTAAAAAATGAAGGAATAATCACACACGTTACCTCCTATAGTTAAGATAAGAATGATATTATTATCATTATTTTGATAATAAATACTATCATTCTTTGCTTATCTTATAAACTATAGGAGGTAAAATGTGTGATTATTCTTTCATTTTTTGATTTTTTATTATTATTATTATAATAACGTAATATTATAATTATTTTGAGAATAATTACTATTACAAGTTATTATTAGAATTGATAATAATAATAATAATCTTCATTTAAAAAAAATTAAGGAATAATCACACACTTTACCTCCTATAATTTATAAGTAGAAAAACAATAGTAATCATTATTTATATAATTATTAAACATATTTTTATTACATATTATTATCATAATAATATAATAATAATAATAATCTTAATTTCTAAAAAAATTAAGGAATAATAACACACACAGACTTTATCTCCTATGATTTATAAGTAAAAACGACAGCAATTATTCTTAAGATAATAATAATAAAAAAATTACACATTATTATCATCATAATAATAATAATAGTAATCTTTATTTTTTCAATAAATTATGGAATAATCACACACTTCACCTCCAATAATTTATAAGATAATTAAAAAAATGATAGTAATAATATCAAAATAATGATAAAACATTACACATTATATAATATTAATATTCTAAAGAATTAAGGATCACACACACACACACACACACACATACAACAAAAAGTAAAATAATGATACAATAATATTACACATAGTATTAATTATTAATAAGAAATAAATAACTAGATGTATTTATGTAATAAAATAATCAAACAATTTAAATGTCATGACATAGTAGGAAATAAACCACAACAAAAACATTAAATTAAATGTGTATAACTGTAACTGTTTCATGTAAAATTGCAGCATTTTAAGACAGAAAGAGCAAAAATTAATGTTATTTTTGGAAACCAAGAAATTATAGAATGAAAAATATCAATAAAGATAAAAATATAATAGACACCTAACGCTCTACAGAAGAAACACTTAGATGTCAAAACTGACCTCCCACATGGGTTTGATTCCTTCCTTAAACAGGTGGAAATCACTGTGACCAGTCAGATCACCCGGTCGGATCATGTGACTATAAAAACGCCAGAACTGCTCCACCTGCAAACACACGAGGACAGCTGTTGAGCATTGAGCAGCCCACTTCAGTCTCCGTTGGATCTGAATGTTGCGTCAGCACAGTCTGTTTGTGTGTGTGTGTGTGTGTGTGTGCAGGTTACCGAAGCAAAGCTGCCGATCTGTTTAATGTTCTGTTCATAGCTCTGTGTGCTGGCCGGACGTCCTGGTGTGCGTCGAGAATACCAGAAGGTGTAGTTATACTGAAGAGGGTGTTCACCGGCTCCCGGGACCACCGCCTGAACAAACACAGCAGCGCACCGTTATTCACAACAGTCTTTATGTCTATCGATCTATTTATAAATCTATACATGCACCTTTCTCTTTGTAGTGTTTGCTTCCTTGTCCTCTTCGTCATTTTTTTCCTTCTCCCCGTCTTTCGGTGAGCTGTTGTCCTGGTCGTGATCTCCACTGTCATCATCTTTCAGGCTTAAAAACAGATAAAACTCTTTACTCACTAACAGTGTTGGGGGAACGCATTACAAGTAACTCAAGCTACGTAATAATATGACTTTTTCAAAGTAAAAAGTAATGCATTACTTTAAAATATTAAGCAGTATTATTTGAATTATATTTTAGATTAAGCTAGTTAGTTAGTTGGTTAGTTAGTTAACTTTATTTTTCCCTGTAGGGAGATATAATTTGCAGCGTACACTCACAGAGATATCTGGCATTTATATAAATAAATCATTTAAAAACATGGTGTCCCTACTCTAAATAAATATCCAGTCTACTAGCCATCAACTGCTACTGAAAGAGGAGGAATTTAAAAACTTAATTGCTTGAGGTATTGTAATGAATATGGCCAAACAGACACGTTATTATTTTGCTTTTATTCAACAAATAATACACCGTCAACTTCTCCTACCCAGAAAAGACTGGATAGTTACTTGTAATTCGATTCCAAGGTATTTACAACACAAAGGAATGCTCAGAATTGAACACACAAAGAAGTTCTATAAGCTCCTTGCTTAAGTTTTAGACTTTTAATGTAAACCTTTATTCTCTCTTTATGTGTAATCAGGTGTTTTGCAACAAGTCTCTTGCTCATGTATTAATATTATGGTTTTAATACTTCAGCAATCAATGTTTAACTCTATCTCAACTAAACAAGATCTTAGATGGGTCATGTTTGATGTCCCTGCAAAGCTAATTTGGTGTACTAAATGATTGTTTACATTTCATGTTAATACGTTTGCAACATATTAACATTTTGAGAAATTCTGAACATTTTTGCATCAGTTTACACCCAGAAAGCAAATCACCACGCTTTGGAACAAAGGACTATAAAACCTGCCTTGGGAAGTTAACTTCTCATTGTTGAACTTGGCTCCGGAGGGTGGATTACAAAACCATCCTTATTAAAGCTTGTGCCTAAGGCCACCACCCAGACTAGAACCCAGAACAAAGTGAACCCAGAACTAGAATCCAGGAGAACCCCAGCAGGTGGGGTCCCAGACACAATGAGTTAACCGCACAGCTCAGACATTCCCATCTCCGATACCTTTCTTTCTTTTCCATCAAGAGTCTAGTTAAGTATAGTGCGTCGCCAAAGCAGAAGTCAACACGACTAGTGCTTTTGCTGCTTAAAAACTTGAAACGACCGACTCCACCCCACTCCAAGCCTCACAGGACAAAGAACTGACCACCAGCTAACCACGTGCTCAACAGAGGGAGTTCTTCACATCACAAAAGAAACGCAAGTAACACTTCCAGACAACCACTGAACTGGTGTAAACTAAACATAACACTAAAGAAACCATTTCAATTGGTTTAGTTGACTATTCGCTTGGCCTTACAAAATCTGAGGTTTTTCCATCATTACTCTCTCAAACCTTTATTTTACTTTCTCTACACTTGTATGAATGCGTGTTTGTGTTAGTTTCTGTTAGATTAGTCAATAAATCTTCGTTTTGTATAAAGAAAGGTGCATGTGCATATTTATGAATCTAATGTCCTAAACTTCAATCTTGTTACCCTGCTTAAACATAAATGAGTTATTTGATACCAATAGCTGTATTTGAAGTCAACTGTCCGTTCGAACGAATGCTGGACGATTCGTTTGTTCGGATTTAAAGAGTCGATTTTTGTCTTTTGAAGGCCCGTTCAAATGAATCTTCAATTCACTTTGAGCTAATTTGCTACAGTATAAATGATAACTTTGTTCATATCAACAACCTGATGGTAACAATTTGAAGGTGGATGATAAAGGATGTTTCTCATAATTGGCAATCATGATAAACTTATTAAGTACTCTATCAATACTAATACTATCAATGCTCTTTAGTTTTATTCCCAACAACTTACTGGCTGTTGTTACCACCTTCCCCAGTGACCTCTTCTGGGCCTCAGAAGCATATCCATACTAACAGATAACACAAAATGTTGCAATACTTTCGATAAAAGCACTATACAACATGATCAACAATGTGTTGTCAACATTAAAAGACAGTAGTTTCTTTAAGTAGTACATTCTCTATTGAAGCTTTTTCCTTACAGTCAGTCCATACATTCCTCTTACGTTTGTTGTCCAACATCACACCCAAATTTTTATAATTTGTTACTAACTCCATTTGCTCACCATTAATTAATGTGGGATGTGTTGTGCTCTCTCTCTCTCTCTCTAAAATCAATAATCATCTCCTTAGTTTTAGGAATATTTAGGAGAAGTTTTGTGTTTTCACACCAATCTAAAAAGAAGTCAAGAACAGGCCTGTGCTCTTCCTCCTCTTCATTTAAATGGCTCACCAAAGCAGTATCATCTGCTTACTTTACAATATTTATATATTTTTTAATTAACTCATACGAGAATTTGTATATAAAATAAATAATAACGGCTATATATAAATAATAATAGCTACAACTGAGGTACACATTTTATCTGAAATTAAACCTCCCAATTAATTAGCTATTAAAAACTTATTTGCTGAATTAAAATTAGAGTAATCACGTTGAATTACACTCAATGAGAGAATGAGCTCCCTGCGAAAACAGACAGAAACCAAGATGGCAGAGCCTTACATTTCTGTGATGGAAGTATTGATGGTATTTTGTACACGAGGAAGAAAAGGGGATAGTCTCAATGGACAGCGATTTTACTGAACTAATAAGGCAAAAATACAAAAGTAGCAAACACATTGCTTTACACTGTCATTAATCTGTAAATACCCTGCATGTTCTAAAAGAGATCTCGGCCAGGTCAGAAAAAGTAACGTAACGCAACTAGTTACTTTTTGGGGAGTAACTCAATATTATATTGCATTACTTTCAAAAGTAACTTTTCCCCAAACACTGCTCACATTTTTTTTTGACCAGTACAGCTTTAATAACAAAGCAATACCAGGTAATAATTTTAAAATATATATATATATTACAATAATTCATAGGTCAAACTGTATCCTACAATATATACAGACAATACAGAAAATATAAGTGCACATCTCTCAGAAAGACTATATAGATATACACAGTATATACAGTTGAAATCAGAATTATTAAACCCGCTTTGAAATTAATTTTTTTCCTTTTTGGAATATTTACACAATGATGTTTAACAGAGCAATTCTCACAGTATGTCTGATAATATTTTTTCTTCTGAAGAAAGTCTTATTTGTTTTTATTTCAGCTAGAATAAAAGCAGTTTTTAATTTTTTAAAAGCCATTTTAAGGTCAAAATTATTAGCCAGACATCAACAGAACAAACCATCATTAAACGATAACTTGCCTAATTACCCTAACCTGCCTAGTTAACCTTATTAACCTAGTTAAGCCTTTAAATGTCACTTTAAGCTGTATAGAAGTGTCTTGAAAAATATCTAGTCAAATATTATTTACTGTCATCATGGCAATGATAAAATAAATCAGTTATTAGAAATGACTTATTAAAACTATTGTTTAGAAATGTGTTGAAAAAATCTTCTCTCAGTTAAACAGAAATTGGGGGAAAAATAAGCAGGGGGGCTAATAATTCAGGGGGTTTAATAATTCTGACTTCAACTGTATACATAAACATTTTACAAATTTTTTTCCCATCATAAATTATATATACATAGCAGACCACCTGAAAATTCGGTTTCATTTGGATTTAATTGATTAGACTGTGCTGATTATTTTCTTTATTCTCTGTTTTTTATGCTATTCTATGCTTTTTACCCATATTACAAATGAAAATATAGTCATTTAGGTCTTTTAGAGTATATAATATATGGTGGATTCACTTTTTTAAATTAAATATTTGTTATTTTGACCAACTGATATATTTTTTCGGAAAGACTACTAAACTATATTTTCATTTGTAATCTGGTTAAAAAAGTACTATAGCAGATGACAGGATAACTTTGAATGATCAACGTTAGATAAGCCACTGGAGAATAAAGACGAGGCAAGTTTATTCACATAGCCCATTTCACACACAGTGGCAATTCAACGCTATTTCATTTTTTTAAATAAATAATGTAAAAGAAATGTTTGTTTATGCAATAAACACTGTGTAAAATAAGTCATAAAACATACAAAAAAAGGAGCATAAACCATATAAATTTCAAATAATTTCATTTTTATTTTAGTCGTTCAGAGTATATAATATATGGTGGATTAGCTCTGATTTTCAATCACAGTGTTATTTTGACCAATTGATATTTTTCGAAAAGACTAAAATAACTATATTTTCATTTGTAATCTGGGTAAAAAGTACTATCAGACCTTTATAGAATTAAGCAAATATTCAGCATAGTCAAATCAATTAAATCCAGAAAAACTGAATTTTCAGGCGGTCTGCTAATGTGTGGATTTTGTATATATGATATATAACAAGAAAATAAACATATAAAATAACTCTTCTGAACTTAAAATATGTGTATTGACATGCCTAAAAATTAATGCAAACATGCAAAAAAACTAAAAAAAGTAAAACCTACAAATAAAAAAATATATTTTTATATATAGTATTTAACCTCCTTAACATGTTTAATTGAATACAAGAGAAATAACATCACTGCATTGAAAATAAAATACAATAAAAGTTAAAAAAGAAAGAGGGGAAAAAACTTTACAATGCCTTAATTATTAAGAAAAGAGATTATAAGCTTTAAGAAACGTATTATTATTAATAAGCTTAAGATATTCAATATTGAACGAAATTTCAGCAAGTATTAAATCTAGGTATTGCCTTTAGGAGCTTAATTTTGTGTATAAAAATTTTACAGCGTCTAATACATTACATGTACACAGTGGTGGTCAAAAGTGAAACTGAATGGGGCTTATTTGACCCTAAATGACCCCAAGATTGATCCTAAATGACACTGCAGTTATGAGAACAGAAACACTCAAGTTTATTTTTAGTGCCACAGTCCTGATTTTGTAACTTCCTTTCGAACCACTATGACATTGCTGTTCTGAACTTTAATTACACAGTAAAAATCGGCCTCGCGTGAGTTTGCAGAGAAAGAGAGTTCATAAGTTTGCAAACATATTAAGTACGCTGGTTATGTAACAGATGATTATCTACTGTAGTTTCTGGTTGACGTGCCATGTACAGTACAGTTGAGCGTGCATTGACTCAGCGCCACATGTCACTCCAGCAGGGCTGCAGAGAAGAGTTTGAGCCCGGCTCTCGGAGCACCTGCCCCGGCTACTCACACACACGCGGAGCCCGGTGATCCGCATCGGCCTGGAGGCCCCGTGCGCGCAGTTCTGCCTCTGGAAGTGCTTATTTGCATGCATCATTCACCGCGTGCATTAAAACGCAATACATCTGGCCACAAAAAGCCGTTGGATCCAATCATGCAACTAAACATGGTGAGCTCCAGCCCATGCCAAAGCTTCTAGACACACCTCTTTTCCCCCCTCACTCTCTTTTCTCTCTCTCTCGAGTTTAAGAGACGCTTGAAACGCATGGGCTTGCATTCGCGCAAGGCTGACCCCCGGTTACGTGCAGCGTTGTTTTGATTACTCACGCGTCAAATTTGTTGTTCATTATTTTCTAGAAGAGTGTCTGGATCCGCTCTCGCGCCGACGGTCGGCAGCCCGTCAATTCCGCAGCAACGGCGGCGCGCGCTAGTGGTGGCGGCGGGCGCGCGCATGGCACCGTGGTGGGTGACGCGCACGCTGAGAAAGTTTCAGTTTTATGGTACAAAGGAATGACAGATGCAGTCATCATAAAGAAGTCTGAAGATGTCCGTGCTTAAAATAAGCCCCAAACGTTAGAAATAATAAAGTATAACATTTTTCAAATTTATACATATAACAAACATGTTTACAATTTCCTAATATTCACTCACCAGCCACTTTATCAGGTACGCACTTACTAGTAGCCTACCGGGTTTCACCATCAGAACTGCATTAACCCTTCATGGCACAGATTCAACAAGGTACTGGAAATATTCCTCAGAGATTCTGGTCCATATTTACATGATAACATCACGCAGTTGCTGCAGATCTGTTGGCTGCACATTCATGATGCCAATCTCTCGTTCCACCACATCCCAAAGGTGCTCTATTGGATTGAGTTCTGGTGACTGTGGAGGCCATTTGAGTACAGTGAACTCATTGTTATGTTAAAACAAACAAGTATGAGATGATTCACGTTTTATGACATGGCATATTATCCTGCTGGAAGTAGCCATAAGAAGATGGGTACACTGAGGTCATACAGGAATGGACATGGACAGGAACAATACTCAGGTAGGTTGTGGCGTTGACACGATGCTCAATTGGTACTAATGGGCCCAAAGTGTGCCAAGAAAATATCCCCCACACCATTAAGCCACCACCACCAGCCTGAACTGTTGATACAAGGCAGGATGTATTCATGCTTTCATGTTGTTTATGCCAAATTCAGACCCTACCATCCAAATGTCAGAGCAGAAATCGAGACTCTTAAGGCCAGGCATGTTTTTCCAAACTTCTATTGTGCAATTTTGGTAAGCCTGTGTGAATTGTAGCCTCAGTTTCCTGTTCTTAGCTGACAGGAGTGGTAGCCGGTGGGGTCTTCTACTGCTGTAGCCCACCTGCCTTAAGGTTTGACGTGTTGTGCGTTGAGAGATGCTCTTCGGCATACCTTGGTTGTAACGAGTGGTTATTTGAGTTACTGGTGCCTTTCTATCAGCTCAAGTCAGTATTGCCAGTAAGCGTATAAATTGTTTAGAATTTCCCAAAGTACTTCATTAACTTGTAGGTTTAAATGAATCTAATTACAGGATAACTTGATCAGGATGACTTGATTGATTAGCATTAGATAAGCCAAGCCACTGGAAAATAAATGCAAATTTCAAATTTTTAATAAATAATGTGGAAAAAAGGAGTAAAAATAAGTCACAAAGCACACAAAGGCGCATGAACCATATAAATTTAAAATAATTTAATAAATATTGCCACACAATCAACAGACGCACATATGAAAGAAAGGCTCAGAGCAGCACATCTGCCAGCTGACCCTCACAAACACAGACTGTTAGTGAGGACTTGATAACTAACTAACACTCTATTCATTCTCTGCATCCTTGTTTCTTTTCTCTCTCAATTTTTTCTATCAGTCTCGCACTTTTGTTGCTGTTTTCTGCTGTCTAGCCTTATATAGCAAACTGCAGTATAAGCTGAAGCTGAAAATTCAGCTGTGTTTAAAATCAATATCCATGTTTTACCTGTTTTTACATAATCTAGTAAATGAAACACTACTTGTTATTCCTGATTTTTGGACAAAAACAAAAAAAATTTTAAAATATAAATATAAAATAAAAATCATAATAAAAATAACATAATGAATCTGTAATCATTTGTAATAAATGAGAGCATTTAGAATAAATATGACATTACTAAACTTTTATAGTGCAATATGCAAAAAAAAAAAGTACAAAAATAGATCAACGTGTAGCAACGTACAAAAATGCATCGTTCCAACTCATAATTTTGCTAAATGGCCATATTTGAAGGTTCTGTATAATTACAGTGCTCAGCATATACAAGAACACCCCTCACAAATCTCTATTTAAAACTCATATTTTTAATAGGAAGCTATACAATATTATATTTGTGCATGTACATTAGATTAGTCCGTACTGAAGCCAAATCTGCAGTTTATCTTACAAAATAACTCACAATAACGGTCCAAAAACTAGTACACCCAAATGTATATGTCATAGAAAACATGAAATACAAATTTACAACAGAGGAAAAATCAGGAGAAGCAAAAAAAGTAAAAAATTGAAATTTTGTAGGTTGTAAATTTATTTTGCAATATTTTGCTTGAATGTAACCGTTTCATCTTTCAATTTTTAAATATGTTTGGTGACTAAAATATTATTTTAATAAATATATTGGTTTAATAAATCAGTTTTGTTTAAATGCACCAAAATACATTACCTTTATTCACTGAGAAATGAAAAAAAAAATCATTTTCAAAATGGGGTGTACTCAATTATGCTGATATTCTGTGCAGACTGCAATTCCAGTTTAACCCTATAGGGGTTAAAACCAGAAAGCACAATATGGCTAATATAGGCTGTGACAAGGTAGCCTGAATGGCGAGTATACTAATCCTGTATAATTAGGCTGGTTTCAGGATCACATGATCCTCACCTTACATATGTGACCCTAGAGCACAAAATCTGTCTTAAGTAGATTTGTGGGAATAGCCAAAATACAATGTTCAGGTCAAAATAATCGACTTTTCTTTTATGTCAAAAATCAATAAAATTATATTGAGATCATGTTCAATGAGAATATTTTGTGAATTTATTACCTTAAATATTAAAACAACTCATTTTTATTTTGTAATGTGCATTACTAAGCACTTTGAACAACTTTAAAGCTGATTTTTAAATATTTAGATGAAAGCTTAGAATAATTGTATCTCGGACAAATATTGTCTAATCATAAACCAAACATAAATGGGGATCTTATTTATTCAGTTTAAAAATGGACATGCAAAATTGTAGGTTTTGGATTTAGGATTCTAAGATTTTAGAAGATTTTGAGGTCCAAGGGTCACATATTTCATGAAGGGTGGTTATACCCTCATTCATTATATACCATATACATTAAATTAGTATATACCATGATTCACTGGTAGGTTGTGATAGCTGTTCGTAGTAATCGATGTGCACAGACAGCTTCATAAGAGATCAGCTCAGTGGACGAGACTCTTGTCACCATCTGATCCACTTTCTATCATTTCATCACTGAGATACAGGAGACCTGTGAGGACACACAGAGATAAGAGCATTTCAACAAAAGCCGTACAGTGAAGAGCAGACGATATAGAAGAGAACTCAGATCTAACAATGACAAATACTGTACAAGCAAACAGTGATTTAACATCCTAGGAAAACGGCACAGCATATTATTTCCATTTAATAATAATTTACATTTTTCCAAATTAGTAACATCCATGAGTAAGAGTGATTTAATACATAATATACTATACAATTACATTTTATGTATATATATATATATATATATATATATATATATATATATATATATATATATATATATATTTATGTATATATATATATATAGTCATGATTCATGTCTTTGAAAAAAGATTATTACCTCCTGAACGGCACGGCCCAGGTGCTCTTGACTCTGCATTGCTTTTCTGAAGAGGACGACAACATTAATGCTTTACTAGCCAAATAATTCAAGTCAAACAGCCAGAATTTAAAAAAAATGAAAATTTTACCTTTATTTTTACTATAAGAGCTTTATATTCTCAAACTGGAGTAAGTCAATTTAGTTTATTAGAGCATGACTATATACTGGGTTTCTGTAGGTTTCAACAAGTCAAATTGAAGACTTTTTAAGACACGTTTAAGAACATTTTTAATGAAATTAAATTTGTTTTGTATATTTTGATTTTACATATTTTATTCAATTTTTTTAATAATGTGTCAAAAACAATCAAACTTTATTTGAATACATACAGATTTTTATTTGCAACATAACTTAAAAAAAATTGACAAGGAAACTTAAGAAAAATGTAAAAAAAATAAACTTAAGACGTGAAGAAGAGAGTTTTGAATGTATTGCAATATCAGCTTCTCTGGCTATTTCATGGCAAAATTTACAACATTTTAAATAGCACATTATAAATACCACTTTTCTATAATAAAAAATATATATACAAAAATAAAAAGACAGCAACATTAATAAATAATACCTATGACAAAAAAACAAAAAAGTTTTTATGGTTTATTTTTTGCTAGAAATTTTACAGTTTTTGAAGGATTCACTATTTTTTTCTTTTAAAGGAGCAGTATGCAAGTTTGACACCCAGTGGTTGAACTAAGTTTTGCATTCCTGGATCAAAACAAATGCAAGCGCAGGTTGCCAGATTGAGGACCAAAAGGAGCAAGTCTGACGATCGAGCCTAAAAGCGGATTTAAATTGTGTTCTATATAAAAGCAATGGCACGCGATATTGGAAAAAATATGGAAATATTTTCCATAATAAAAGCATTCGATTTGATATATTAGAAACGGCTTCTATTTCTTGCAGCAGAAAACTGCCAATGATCACCTCAGGTACACCTCATGTGCTTTTCTCAGTGTTAAATGCTAATAATGTGAGTTTGAATGCCATTTTACATGACATTTATTGCCATACTACTGAAAACAGCAGTAGATGGTTCACCTCAGATTTTAAAAACATAATAGACTGTTTAAAACTGAGCTTTAGGACTTAAAACCAACACATATCAGTGCTTAAGCATGTACATGTAATAATGTTAAATAGGTTTAATATATATTAAATAGATTATAAACCTCAGCATTTCATAAGTGAGTGCATATTCTGTGCTTCTGAATGGCTGTATTTAAATTTCTGTCGTGTTTCATCTGGTGCAAACAGCCAAATTGGTTATCACTGCAAATCTTGTCATGTAGCGTTTTGTACGGACACGGGGTTACAAAGTAACCTGCTCACCTAATGTTTAAGCTCGTAATATTTCGATTATTTGCCAATTAATAACCTCATGTGGAACTCTGAATCTGCGTCTCATTTCTGAGTCTGCTTCTGTCCACCGGAGGTCGCGTTTGTGTCACAAGCGCATGCTTTAAGAACCTCTCTAATTGACTAAATGAATGAAATATGCTGTTTTCCATCAAGGTAACCCAGGGTGCTGAAATATAATTGGCTTAACTGGCATTGGGCGGGTAAAAAGAACCAAAACAAAGACAGAATATCTGACTTTAGCATTGTTTTTAGATGAACAAGAATGTTCACTTAGCATGTTCGTAAATATCTGCAAACATATTATGGTATTTGTATGCTTTAGAAGAGTCAAAAACTTAAATACAGCACCTTTAAAGTCTCTCCAGGTAAAAATCATTTTCTAATAACATTAAAAATAGGGCATTCCAAAAGTATATATTTAACACTGTAATTTCTGTTGCAATATTGACATTTTAAGGGAAGTTCTCTTTTGAGTAAACGTCCATGAGTGAGTCTTGTGGGATCCAGCAGAAAACCATATAATAAAACGTCCTCTGTAGTTCATTCACTTTGATAAAAACGCCAATAATAATGGGACGTTTCAGTTTAAAAGAACTTAATGTTTGTAGACAAGATTATGAAACAGTAAAAATAATAAAATCGTGTTCTTCAGCTTCTTCTTAAAACACTAAAGAAATTATACGTTGTGTGAATGAACAAAGTTTATTTGGGGAAAAATGATAGATTTTTGAAGCATCTTCTATTATAAAGTGTATAGACAGAGTGCTTACCGCTGTATCTTGCGTATAAAAGTAAGTATGAAGTCAGAGCTGAGGTCTGGCTGGTAGGTAGAGGGAATTACGACGTATTCGCCTGGCAGAAGATGACAAAACACACTGACCTCCTGGGAGTAAGCATGAGGCACACAACTGACCACTGGAGACATGACACCAGGGCTTAACAGAGAACCAGAACCACCGTCAGGTACCTAAAAAAAACACAAAAGAGTGTTAGACACCTACAGTAACTAATATGCCTTTACAGTAGCTTAACAAACATGCTTCAGCAGTATGTCATAGAAAAATAGAAAATTACTGACCTTATAAATATGAAAGCCAATGGGATGGAGGGAATTTTCAGGCCTGTTTTGGTGCAGGGTCACCCTTACATTGTTACCTCCAGGGTCATAGGTCACACTAAGGGGAACACGCGGGTTCAGTCCATGTGTGGTGAAATTGCGACTTCCTCCGGCAGTTGAACCGATAGACCAGCAGCCGTGAGAGCTGATACTTTCCCACTCGCCCTCTGATCTGAGCTGAAGAGGAGGAGATGACTTCATCACACTGGAGAGAAAAACAGAGACATTTTGGACCATTGAGATGACTATTTCATCATATCACATGTTTAATGCAGCTTATTAAAGTGGCACTGGTATGGAAAGGTAACTTTTTTTAGTTCCCATGGGGAAATTAATTTGCAGTATAGCCATCATCAGGTGTTCAACACATAAACATGGACCATCATAATACAACACACAAAAAACTTAACATCAGACCAGCAAACTTCATAGTCCATTACTATTTGTAAATTATATTGCTTGTGGAATAAAAGAAAACATTGTCCTGTTTTTATCATATGGAATTATGATATGCATACACTAACATTCAAAAGATTGGGGTCTTTTTCTTGGAAATGAATACTTACGCCATGGCCACACTAGCGTTTGAGCATGTGAAATTCTGTTGTACGGGGCTGTGACAAGGGGCGGGATAAAACAAGATGATTACACATAAAAAAAAGAAAAAAAAAAGCGAGCCATTGCTCCATAATTTCTGTACAGAGGTGTCATGTTTTGATCTTCTATTAGTCTCACGCAATCACATGATGTGATTTCACAAGTCAGAGTTAAACAAGCTTGAACTTTGCAATGCAACGAAGGTTGCTGCTAGATCAGATATAGTTGCAGATGGATGTTAACGAGAATTATTTATATTATTTAATAAATTTCCCATTTATTGTATTTTATTAACTTCTACCCTTACCCCGACCCTAAACCCAAGCATCATAGTAACGTAAAACAGTAGTTGTACAGAGTATTATTTATGTTATTTATTAAATTACTCAATAAATTGTATTATATTAATGTCTACCCCCACTCCAACCATCATAGCAACGTACAAACAGTAGTTGTACAGAGTATTATTTATGTTATTTATTATATTACCCAATAAATTGTACATTATTAACACCTACCCCCACTCCAACCATCATAGTAATGTAAAAACAGTAGTTGTACCGAGTATTATTTATGTTATTTATTATATTACCCAATAAATTGTACATTATTAACACCTACCCCCACTCCAACCATCATAGCAACGTAAAACAGTAGTTGTACTGAGTATTATTTATGTTATTTATTATATTACCCAATAAATTGTACATTACTAAAGCCTACCCCCACCCCAACCATAAACCCAACCATCATAGTAACGTAAAAATTGTAGTTGTACCAAGTATTATTTGTTATTTATTAAATTACCCAATATATTGTATTTTATTAACGTCTACCCCCACTCCAACCATCATAGTAATGTTAAAACAGTAGTTGTACCGAATAATATTTATGTTATTTATTATATTACCCAATAAATTGTACATTATTAACACATACCCCCACTCCAACCATCATAGTAATGTAAAAACAGTAGTTGTACAGAGTATTATTTATGTTATTTATTATATTACCCAATAAATTGTATTTTATTAAAGCCTACCCCACCCCAACCATAAACTCAACCATCATAGTAACATAAAAACAGTAGTTGTACAGAGTATTATTTATGTTATTTATTAAATTACCCAATAAATTGTACATTATTAACACATACCCCCACTCCAACCATCATAGTAATGTAAAAACAGTAGTTGTACCGAGTATTATTTGTTATTTATTATATTACCCAATAAATTGTATTTTATTAATGCCTACCCCCACCCCAACCATAAACCCAACTGTCACAGTAGTGTAAAAATATTAATTATTGTTATACAGTGTTACAAAAATTATGCTATATTGATGTGCGTGTCCACAGCTGTATCCTATCCAGACTTTACCCGCAGCGAACTGTGAAACTTTTCGCACGAGCTTCCGTTTTCGGTCTGCCGCATTCGTAAGCGTATAAGTGGAAGTTTATGGGGCTTCTATGGAGCTTTTGGATGAATTACTAAATTGTTACAAAACTGCATTAAATTAATCATGAGTGAAATATATATTTTTGTTACGTATAAATGTTGTTTTGTATTTTTTTATTCACATAAATAGTTCATTCAAAACAATAAGAGCAGCTGTTTTCAGTATGGTTAGTAATCAGAGACTTTACTCAAGCAAAAAAACCTGCATTTTAGAATGATTTCTGAAGAATCTGATGAGCTGTCAGAGGAAAAAACATTTTAAAATATATATTTAAATAAAAAACTCTATTAAACTATTTAAATCATTTTTTAAATGTAATTTATGTTTTTACTATAGTTTTGAAGAAATAAACACAGCTTAGGTAAGCATAAGTCATTAGAAAAATCTTTTAACTTTACAGTTTGTTGTGAGTGATGTGCAGCAAAGATTCCCATCAGAAACCAGAAATAGCCCTCATTGTATCTACATGTGACTTGATGCTTCAAATAAAGAAGACTGTAACATTTAACTTAACAATTTTGCTCAATAGATTCTTCAAAATTGCTGATTCATCCAGAAATTAAGGCCCAATCCCAATTCTATTTTTGTACCCCTACCCCATCCCCTTGGCCCCTGAAACGAAGTGTAAAGGAGAAGGGCTTTAAAATTTACTATTATGGAACACCACTACAGCACCTGCACACGTCATCATATGTCATCGCGATCTCTTGCTTCATATGAGATCAGACGATGGCGACTGCTGTAGTTATTCCAGTAGTGTTTTTTTTTTTGTATTTATCTTCAGGAAATCACTGAAGGCATATATCATGTTATCATAGCTATCTAATGTGGCAATAAGATCTTAACTATACTGTGAATTTACACTGTGGTCATATTCATCTATAGCCGCTTTTCCACTATCGTGCCAAACCGTTCTAAGAACACTTTGGTACGGTTCTTTCTCCACTGAGCCTGGAACGGCGCGGCACGATTAAAACCATTCTCGGCCCGGAATCTGTGCTGACAGATTCTGTGTGTTGACGTCGCAGCTCTATTGCCAAGCTACCACAGCTGGCTCAGCGGAAGAGTGCTAATCATCAGACATCCACAAGTAAACTACACTACATTTAATATAAAAAAATTATACAGGTCTAAACCATACAGTTCGAAAAGGATTTTAAAACCATAGAGCAGCCTCTGGCAGGGAAGGGAATCATTGGCTCGCCACATTTATACGAACATATTTTATTTGTTAAAGTTATTATTTTATAGCCTTGAATATAATTAACCATGTATAATTACTAAGCTGTCATCTAAAATCTTAAACTAATAAGTCTATTGTTTTATTCGTGGCTAGAGCTTGAATAATTTGATAGACAGCAATGAGACCTTTACTTCGACTGACTGAGCATGAGTTTATTGCAATCAGCGCTGTATTTTGGTAGCACAAAAACTCACTCTGATCCGGGAGAGAACTTTAACAACAGCTATATGCACTGCTGAAAGACTTTTCTGCTGCGCATCGAATAAAGACTTGCTTAATATCATCGAATTCCACAATCCACAACATATCCTTGGAACACGAACTTGCAGACTCTTTGAACAACGAGGAGCAACATGTTGTGAATGTCGACTGTCACCGGAGAAAGTCAAATCTTTCTTTTGTTTGAAAGCTTTACGGAGTGGCACTGTAGCTGTCCAAGGTACTGTTGTATGATTTGAATTATAGACTTTATATGCACCAATAAACAAGTCAAATGAATGAATAAATCAAATAAATATGGATTCTTAAATGTCAATATTCAAAAAATATCAAAATCAACGACGTTACAAAGAAATTAAAATGGTTGTGCCTAACTGAGTCTGGTTTCTCTCAAGGTTTTTTCTTCACTTTCGCCAATCAGTGAAGTTTTTTTTCCCTCTCCGCTGTCGCCTCTAGCTTGCATGGTTTGGGATCTGTAGAGCTGCGCATCGTTAGATTTGCTCTACAGTGTTTGGACTCTCAGTGGTGATTTTTAAACCACACTGAACTGAGCTAAACTGAAAGAACTTAAACTCTGAAAACTGAACTACACTGTTCCAATTTACTATGATCTTTTATGTGAAGCTGCTTTGACACAATCTACTTTGTAAAAGCGCTATACAAATAAAGGTGAATTGAATTGAACAATACGTTTTGACAAATGTTTTAGAAAAATAAAATGAGCAATTTTCAGCATTTTGCTATAGGCTGTATACGATTCAGTTAAATATAAGTTGGACATTTATGAGGCCATGTAACATGTTTCTGTGTTGTAAATATATTGGCCAGCTACGCAAAATATTTTCTAAAACGTCGAGCAGGAATTTGTCTAACTCGTTAGTTAATTATGAAGACTTACAATCTTTATTAAATTATTAAATACAAATTATTAAAACACAAATAAAATGGTACAAATACAAAAAGAGCAGCATTTTGCTAAATATATAGCCCTTTATATGCTTTATATTCTGATATGCTGTGTGTTGTTTCATACTCGTTTTTTAATAAACTTGCTGCCTTCGTTATTTAATGTTTGAATACTGAATCAATATACAGCCATCGTTTAAAAGGTTATATTTTACCAACAAAATGTAGTATATTTTATATCATGATCAACTTCTGATATCCGCTGTGTAATTTAATTGAAAGTGCTATTTTTATTATTAGTGAAAGTGCCCACTCACTTTTGACAAGGCCTGTCCAAAAATATATTTCTGCCACTAATACAAATGCACTATTATTGTTGCATTATCATTGTTTATTTTTTATTATTTATTTCCTCTCCAATTATTTTCAATCACCACCTTGCATTTTGGTAATTTTCCATCCAAATTAAATTTGCCCAGAGCATATGCAGCATATGACCTCTAAATAAATAGGGGTGCTGTGATATGTATATTTAGCAGCCCATATGAGAGAGCGGCATGAGAACAGTGCTTAGTCACATGGTTCCTTTCGCTTTTACACATGAACATGAAAAACATAGTTTCTGCTATCATTTAAATTTTAATTTAATTGAACAAAGGGAGCCATTTACATTGTGTTACCAAGGCAACTACTGATGCGTTTTGTGTAACATTTCAAATAGCTTTCTTGCAGCACAACAGTGGAAAATGAAACGGTATCCGTGCTGTCTGGCCCAGTTTGGGACGAAATGGAACGGTTCAGCATAAAGAACGGTTCAGCATAAAGAACGGTTCAGCACGATAGTGGAAAAGCGGCTTATGTACACAGACAAAAACAATATTAACATTATAGCAGACACTGTTAAAAGGTCATTCTCAGCCACTAGACTTTTCTGACAGGGTATTCGAGTGTCAGAATGTTGTGGGATTGCTATACAGGAGTTATTCTTAGGGATTATAAATTTAGCGATTTTTATTTGAGCTTTTTTTCATAAAAGCATGACGGTTAAACACAAACATGGTTATGAATGTATTAAAAAATTAGCTTGTTTGTTTAAAAAATTCTTAATAAATGACAAAAAAAGTACTAATTTGTGCATCTCCTGACTTCCGTGTGGAGCCATGCTGTCATTGTAGATGGTGTATTCAGGAAAATTGTCTTACCCCTTGGTTTCGAGTGTGGTCCTGAAAAATTTCCGTTTCAAGGGGTATCTAGCCCTTTCCCTTAGCCCTACGCCTTCAAGCTAAAGAGAATTGGGACACCCCTACCCCTTCACGTAAACGTGCAAAACGAGGGCTAAAGGGAAGAATTGGGATTGAACCTAAGTCTGTATGAGTGAGTTACTAAATCATTCATTCAAACAGTTTTAAAAAAATATGAAATTATACATTAACATATACTTTGGCCTGCACGAAAGGTAACAGTTATTATTTTTTTATGCAGTTACCTGAGAGAGGTGGAGCAGGATGAATGAACTCTTAGTAGAAATGGTCCCTCTGCTCCCTGCAGGAAAGTACTGGGCACCAGCAGGTAAAAGCCAGGATTCAGGTGTGTGTGTACCACCACTTCCCTATCATATGCATGTGCGTGTGACACAAACGGTGGCTTGTTGAGTGTCTGCATGAGGTTAAAGTGCTTCTTCTCCACCTACAACATATCATATACAACATATTAATAAGAATGCATTATATTATCAGACCACTTGATAAATCAGCTGGTAATAGCTTGCAATGTAAACACTGATATGGTAAATAACTCAAATTTAGATGAATTTTGACCTTTGTGGTGATTTAGATTCATTGTTTTGCATTAGACAACTAGAGTAAGCATGAGAAGCGCTGGTTTTAAATGTACTTTAAGCATTTTACTCGTTAAACTGGTAATTTTTGGGTTATTTTTTAGTTTTCTCCTCTTGCGTTCAACAAACAATCAAACGAACAGAGAGGGGTCTCAGGACCTTAAGGTTAACTTTACACCTTTCTCCAAATATCAGAAGGTAAAATATTGACCCTCGAGCATGACCAGAGAAGGGTCTCTTGACCTTAAGGTTAACTTTCTCCAAATTTCAGGAGGTAGAATATTGACTCTAGATGATCATAATGACACTACAAACCTCAAATTTGAGCTTTGCAATCAGAAATAATGTGCACCTAGCTGAGAGAGAAGGTGGGCCTGATCAACTCACACTTCAATCTTACCTAATAGGCTGACCTTTGAAAAGCACCCAAATTTTGACAATAAAGATGAGGGTTTCTTGCTGAAACATTGGAAGCTCAGCCATGGGATAAGCGCGTATCGCCCGGCATTCTCGGACACACGTGTTGGTTTTCCAATGTGACTGCAACGGGCTCCCCAGTCTTTCAAGAGGAAAATGATGGCACGTCTCTGAGGTTGTATATACTTGTATCAAACTGCTTGGGGTTTTCTGTAGCTGCATCCCAAATCGCATACTTATGCTCTATTCTACGCCATTTTGTAGTATAAATAGTGTAAGAAGTACGTTCACACTGAAAACTCTGCACTTTAATTACCTGGATGATGTACTCATTCAGCCGATAAAATGAAGTGTGGAATGATGGACACTTCACGCACTCAACGACCGCAGCTTTGCTCACGTAGCGGAAGGGGCGGAGCTACATCGTCTCCCGATGGTGAATGCGGTCTTACGCATGGCAAGTATTACTTGATAGTTTGGTCATTTATTTCACTGATTTGGCAACCGTCAAACGTCATCAGGGAAACGGTTTGCTTAGTAAAAAAACATTAGTGCTCCATTTGGGATGACACTACATACATATACTACGCTGTTGAGTGTGTAAGTGCAGAAGTACATAGTGCATAGTGTATAGTGTGCCATTTGAGATGCAGCTATTATCTGTCTTTTATTCATGTAATCTCATCTTTATTTTGCATTATAATCCTTTTATGCAATTTAGCTGTATTTCGATTAATGATATTCATGAGTATGATTCATGATTATTGACTATTATTGTGATAATTAATATCAGCTGTGTGGACCAGCAAAAAACAGTTGTATTGCTTGATTAGTATGGTGTATGGAGCATTATTGGTGCCTTCTCTTGTCGAGAAGGTTGGTGCCACACTTGTCTCACTTGAGTAAAAATTTAAACCATACTAAAACACTTTTGGTATGCTGAAACATTTTACATACTAAAATTTGGGGCATACTAAAACATCTTGGTAATGTCAAGTTGTCATAACAAAAGATGAAGACCGGTTGTGATGTATTTGTTTATATTAAGCTGTCATAACAAACAATGTCATCTTTGCATTTAAAAGGACATAACTGAGCAAATGACGCTTAATAACAGCTGTCATAGAGCATGCATAAAATCTCATTCACATTCATGACACGTGTTATGTCATGATTTTAAAGGTTTCATGGCAGTCTTATGAACACCTTCTCAAGTGAAGTGTTACAGTAAAATTTAAGTAAAATACACATATAACTTGGTTAGAATGTGTGAGGGAAAACAGTATTCTGTGACATCCACCAATCATACTGTATACAGCTTAATTCAGTACCTGCTATGTAAATCTTTTTTACTTTACAATATTACTCCAAAACAGGTCCACCAATATCCTATTGCCCGTCCGATAATAAATTGTATTTATTGAGGGTTTGCTGTGTTATACTAATGGAAATATAACTACAAAAATATTCATTTAGTTCTATTTATGAGTTAAGCAATAATTAGTGTCATAACATCAGAAGCCGGAGTTGATTTAATAGTCAGAATCAACAGTTTATGGGCAGTAAAATGATAAACCTGACATTGGCATTGGCCTTCACCCTAAAACATGTTTAAAAATATTGGCTTAAAAGATATGGGCAAAACTCAACATCTGGCATCCCAATTCATATAATGTGATATGTACAATGAAATATTAGTGTGGGGTCTTGGGCTGCAAAATGTATTGTTTCAGCATCGATATCGCAATATGCACATCCGTAATAATCACAATGCTAAGTTTATATGTTGGGATTATATCTTTACATGGAGCCATGTGCAGTGGGTAGTGCTTTCACCTCACAGGAAAAAGGTCACGGGTTCGAGTCTCAGCGGGGTCAGTTGGCATTTTCTGTGTGGAGTTTGCATGTTCTCCCAGTGTTTGTGTGGGTTTCCTTCGGGTGCTCCGGTTTCCCCCACAATCCAAAGACATGTGCTATAGGTGAATTGGGTAAGCTAAATTGTCCGTAGTGTATGTGTGTGAACTAAGGTTTATGGTTGTTTCCCAGTGATGGGTTGCAGCTGAAAGGGCATCCGCTGCGTGAAACATATGCTGTATAAGTTGGCGGTTCATTCTGCTGTGGCGACCCTGAATAATAAAGGGACTAAGCCAAAAAGAAAATGAATGAATGGAGTCACTGTTCAGAACACAGAAGATTTTGAGTCACTAAAGAGTTTTATCATAATGGAGTGAAAGTTTATCATTTGCATGTGTTTTTAAGGCCTGTGGCTGTGTAAGCATTCAGGCACACGGAACTGAACTGTTTACAACTCTAACAAAGATGTATTCATTGCATTTTTTTATACAATGAGGACTATACAGTGTTATTTTTTTACATTTGATTATACAATATCTGCATCTGAATACTGTGATAAAAATATTTCACTTCTATCTTTGTTCTAGTGTATTTATCTATGCTAATGTGTAATGGTTCATTACATTTTATGCATTATTCCCTCCCTTACAAAATACTAAATCAGTCTAAATTAAATCTTTCCAAAATGAGCCATTCAAGCTATCTGGTCAAATTGTATTCATATCGCAATACATAATCGCAGTAAAACAAAATATCGCAATGTTAATTCTCTTTCCAATATCGTGCAGGCCCAATGTGGTCCTCTTACCTTCCACACATGCAGTGCGATGGCCTGAAGGTGTGTGTGCGGCTGAGTGCCACCCTCTGCTGGTGATTCAGCTCTTCTGCACTGCAGCAGCGACAGTAACACTTCTCCTTTCTCACACACTTTCAGCCAGAACTTCGGGTTGCTGCTGAAAGTGCTGTTGTTTCGGCATCCACCTGCTGAGTGACCTTTGACCCAGCGGCCTCCAATCTGCTGACTATGGGTTAGAAAGTTTCCTACATGACAGAAAATGACAAAAAAAATATTAGTAATAAATGTAATGATTAAATATATTAATTATTCTCAACATATTTAAGAACATATTGAACACACAAGCACAAACCAGGACCTGAAAGTCAAAGTGGGTTCAACATAAAATTTGGCCTACCATAATGCAAGATGAAGGGGGAAATGTGGTTTAAGAACAAAAATCTAACAAAATAAATAAATAAATCTGCAGTATTTTATTTTATCATGAGGGTTGAAAGATTTTAGAAAGAAAAATCTAATTGTGACGTTTTGACCAATAGAGCAATTGTTAATATGGAAATGTTCAAAGCTCTTTATCTTCTTTATTATGCAATATACAGTGGTCAAGCAGTAAATCTGAATATGTATATATAATTAATTACCATCGTCCCACAATAAATAATTCACACTTGGCCATACAAAATTAAACTGATCATAATTAATCAATTAAAGCTTCACCTTTCATTTTATCAGTTAAAATTACTTGCAGTTTACTAAAAAATGTCACCTTAATATTTTTAATCAATGACAGTAACATGCTGATGGTAAATATAATATTAAAAAAGCACTATTTGACTAATGTACATTAGCAATAATCATTTTCAAAAATAATTTGTGTAAAATCTGCAGAATACTGTAGATTCCACACACCACCATGCTGTATTACTGCAAATGCAACTAATTTTTCGGCCCAACTGCACATAATGCATTATTTATTTTGGCCAACAAAATAAACCAAAGCAACAAAAGTCAGTTAATTTTCAGCACTTCAACATTTTGTCCACCTCTAGTATAAACAGTACCTGTGTAGATGCTTTGGAGGTGTCCTGCATCATTGACAGGACAGCCCACTGTGACCTCATCAAACTCCTGCAGGAATTCAGCCTCATCCATCCAGAATTCGCCCTTTGCAGTACGGGACAGCAGAGACTTAGCACAGGACGCCTCCAGAGAAGCCCAGCCTGATCCACTGTACACAGACACACAATCATAAACACAGAAGCCCTCTTTCCATGGTGTCCAACTTGCCCTCTAGTGGTAGTCGAACTGAACTTTCTAAAGCAGCTACTGCTAAAAAAAATTCCCCATGGATAAATGAAGAAATAATGAATGAATAAATATATTCATACAGAAAAATGACCACTCAGGCACTATAATTTTTTTTGTGATGAAAAGAATATGGACTGAATTGCAGAAACACAAATATGTAATTTTCTGTAAACTTACAGTAATATGCCTGTGGAGTGTCACAGAATCTGCCAATTTTTTGATGAATGAATTAAAATTAGGGCTGTGGCACCAAATCGAATTGCAATATGGACTTGTGTCTGTAAATATTAAACCATGTTCTGCACATCTGTGTAAATGAATGGTATAGTTCGACACATTTGATGATAAGGTGTTTTCAGCATCTCACTATATAAAAACAAAAATACAGGCCCTTTAATACTGTACAGCAGAAAATTCCTCTAAAAGTAGTGATAGTAAAATAGTAATAACAGTAAAAATATTAAAACTATGATTTTTCTTCACCATTCTGATTTTAACAGGAGTGAAATAGTCATCTGTAAAATCGCACACATGTAATTAATTGTAAAATGTGTTGGTTGTATAGGTTCCATTATTGCAATTAAACCAAGTTATTGATGACAAAAAAAATGTAAGCATTTAAAGAAAAAATAAAATAAATAAATAAAAAACAGAAATATTCTGTTTATAGAATGGAAGTTAGAAAGGTAATAAGTAATTTTCAAACATAATTTAAGCTAATTTAAAGGTAAAGATATAAAAATAGATGCAGTTTTCAAGGTAGAACATTATTATTTTTTTTATTTATAACAGTATGTTGACCGGTAGCAAAGCTGGAGAGAACGGTGATGGCATTGGAAAAGATCAGCGAGTCAAGACTTAAACTCAGGATGCCTACAGCACAGTTGCACTATATGTCAACTGCTCACTGGGCTATCTGCAATCACATTTCAAATATTTTCAAATCAATCAAGTAAAATAGGGTTTTCATCACCTAAAACTAACAAAATGTTTTTTTTTTCATTATACCTCTCCCTCCAGACCCCAGCCCAGCTTTTCCTCCCCCAGGGGTTGAGTATCCTGATCAGCTGCACTCCTTCACCTGTAATGGTGGTCACACTCGTCCACTCCATCACACTCATGGCGTGAAACTGGCCAAGCTCAGGGAAACCTGCACAGAGACAGAGAGAGACAGAGACAGAGACAGAGAGAGAGAGAGAGAGAGAGAGAGAGAGAGAGAGAGAGAGAGAGAGACAGAGAGACAGAGAGAGAGAGAGAGAGAGACAGAGAGAGAGACAGAGACAGAGACAGAGACAGAGAGAGAGAGAGAGAGAGAGAGAGAGAGAGAGAGAGAGAGAGAGAGAGAGAGAGAGAGAGAGAGAGAGAGAGAGAGAGAGAGAGAGCAAAGCCTTTACCAGACTTTAGGCCCCAAAAGGCATCATTATTACTGCATAGCCACCTAACCTGAATAAATTAAGCAAATTACATATGAAATTAATATTTATTTTCTTTTCCTAATTATAAAAACATGAAAGGGAAGAATAATCTAACTCTAGATATTTCCTATTTTATTTTGTGAAAGATGTACATTTCCTGGTAGTTAAGAAGTTGCCAGCATAAATTCAAGCAGTAAACATACATTCTGAAAATATGTCAACTATAAATCACTGTTCTTGTGAAAACTGAAACCTTTTTTTGAGTATTTTAAATTAAATTAAAAATCTAAAACTTAGAAAAGGTAGAAATGTAATTTGTTTGGCAACTTACTTAATAAAAACAAGCTAAAGTAAATTCCTAAAACTGAAATAAAAAAGTAACAATAATAATATAAATAATAATAAATAAATAAAAATAAAAAAAAAATAAAAAATAATCAAAACCCTAACATTCGAATAAAACAAATAATTTCGAAACTATTAACTTTAACATAAAAAACCTAAGTAAATGTAAATATAATTTAAATTAAAATAGGAATAATATAACATTGTAATAATTCATTCATTCATTCATTTTCCTTCGGCTTTTTCAGGGGTCGCCACAGCGGAATGAATCGCCAACTATTCCGGCATATGTTTTTAAGCAGCGAATGCCCTACTAGCTGCAACCCAGTACTGGGAAACATCCAAACACACTCATTCACACTTGTACACTACGGCTGATTTAGTTCATCCAATTCACTTAAAGCTCATGTGGGGGACTGTGGGGTAAACAAGATCACCCAAAGGAAACCCACGCGAACACGGGGAGAGAACAGAGGGACGAGCCGTGAGACAAACCAGCAACCTTCTTGCTGTGTTATGACCACTGAGCCACTGTGCTGCAAACAGCACAATAATATTTAAAAACTGCTTCAAATGCCTAACTGGATTAACTTATTTTTCAAAACCCAGGTAAGCTGTTTACTACAAATGTGTGAGAATTCACTGCAGTAGCTAAATAATGCGCTGAATAGCAAAACTGTCTGTGCTACAAACCAGCGAATTAATATTTAAGAAAACACATAGAGCAACAATATGTTAAGAAAAGCCAGTTTGTAATATTAGGCAGCATCACAAGCTGCTTAGTAAAGGTAAAAATGGCTGACACCAAAGGTCAGACACATTACATCTATAAACAAATACATTCTTACATGAAAAATAAGACGAACAGTGTGTCTGATAGTAGGGAAAAAAGTCAGCGGTTGCTTTTGTCTGACCTGTGGTTGCGCTGTGCACACAGCAGCTGATGGCACATCTCTCCTTCAGCTCCAGGGAGAGATCAGACACTCTCAGCCCATGCAGAGCATGCTGAATCTGGCTGTCGTTTGGCTGTTGTGGGGACTCTGGATCTTTTAGACTCCATCGTACAGCTACAGTTCCACTTAGGTCCACCATCGCCTCACATACTTGTCCAGCCCACAAACGCTCATATGAACCATGTAGCCTAGCATAAAGAACAGATAACAACTGCTCAGTTATTCGGCACGGTTTCAGATTATAGGTTGCACTTCCGGTTTGGGGAACATTAATTCAAAATAACTAAAACAAATAACTTTTAATAAGCTTACCCTATAAATTCCATATACAGAGTGAAAACTGAGTGAGGAGTGCATTTATTATAAAAATAACATTGCACTTGGTATTTTAACATGGCGTGGTACCACAAGCACATCTGTCACCAAAGCTCATTCCAGTTCAGTGTTTTTTGTTCCTTGAGATATTTTTTAGTCTTCGTATTTCCCACAGTTCAGTAATATTCAATATACTGTGTATACACTCACCGGCCACTTTATTAGGTACACCATACTAGTACCGGGTTGGACCCCCTTTTGCCTTTAGAATTGCCTTAATCCTTCATGGCATAGATTCAACAAGGTACTGGCAATATTCCTCAGAGATTTTGGTCTGTATTTACAAGATAGCATCACGCAGGTGCTACAGATTTGTCGGCTGCACATCCATGATGCCAATCTCCCGTTCCACCACATCCCAAAGGTACTCTATTGCGTAGATTATAATTAAGTATCTTCTTTTGTGTTTAACAGAAGGCAGAAACTCAAATAGGATTCAAACATGCGATGGATGCGTAAATGAAGACAGAATGATCATTTTTGGGTGAACTATCGATTTAATTCACACGAAGCATCATGGAGCATATGAAAAAGGTAGATAGTTCATTTAAATGTTTTATATTTTGCAGATATATTTACACAAGCACTTACTTGGCATATGCTTTCTCCAAAAGTGCTACCCAGAATGCCCTTGGGCTCTGGCATCGTGAGAAGCAGAGATTATCATTGATACAGGGCAGCCGGTCATCCACTCGCACCTCAATCCAGTGTCCATTCTGCCAGAAACGGAAGAGGAATTCACCGCAGTAAGCAGAGTCACCCCATAAAGGCTGTTTTGGTGGAAATACCTGATAGCAAACACATTCGGTTAGACATAGCTGTGAAAAAAATAACCTGTAGCAGCAGTCTGTGTTACAGTATATTTTATGTGTATTTCTAATGTGTGAAGTCTGAAGATTTAAAAGGCACCTATGATGAAAATCAACTTTAGAAAGCTGTTTGGACAAAACTGTGTGTAGGTACAGCATGTTCTCTGTCACATTGGTGATGGATTCGGATTTCTGTCTTCCAATCCGTACCAGCAGGGATCAATGTTTATCCTTTTCTTATTATCCTGTTCCTCATTATTTCATTAATATGATTAGTTGAATGAGAATTTAACTTTGAAATAATTTTGACTAATGAATAAGTTAACACAATGCTTAATGTAAGAATGTTCAGTGTCCTTGCTCCTCTCTTTGTCTATTTTAACTTTATTTTCAGGAGCCACGAAACCAGGTCATAGGTCATGGAGACCTTTAGCGTGGAACTGCAGAGCCTGATGACTGCGAACAACTGTTTCTATTGTTATTTCAATCAGTTAATACTGTCTAAAGTGATTTTGCTATTTTTACAGTTATTTCTTTTTAAAGTGATTTCCTTTTTATGCAAAATAGACTTTGTGTGTAGTAAGAAGATAGCAGTCTGAATGCTGTTTATACCAGTTTTGAACTAGTTTGATAAGACAGCTGAGAGTACGAAGAAACAACCTTGGGTTTTTATAACAGATTGTCACTTGCATGTGCATAAGCATCCGATGGGCCAGTTCTACAGGTCTGAGACCAGCTCCTTATTGTCTACAGGCAACCTGACCCAAGCCTCCTGTCGCTATCCCTATCTGGATTCAGATACGACCCGTCATTGACATACATATTTAGAATTGTCTATCTTTGTTTTAACCAATCGGAACCTGTTACCTGAATCACACCCTTTCTGGTCTTGTGTAGAGGGTATAATTGTTATCGATTTGTAATTGCAAGCAGAGCGGCCTAGGAACTCATTACGAGTGTTGAAGCTGGCTTCTGTTGATGAAACTGCCAAATATGTTCAGTAAACTTTACTTATTTGAATCTTTGACTCTGGCCCTTCTTCATCTGACAGACTAGTGATTCTTTGGGATAAAACTGTAAATTATCCCTACATTGGAGTGATAGAAACAAAACTATTCAATTTTTTTAATTTTCTGACGTTAAAGAGCCCATATTAATGGTTTTTGAAAATGACCTTCCATGTAGTGTGTAACACAGCTCTAAGTGAAGAGAAATATCCAGCTAAGGCTTAAATCTGTAAGTGTACAGTGTTTAAAACTGTTGATTCATCTATAAAAGAGTCGACTCATAGTGCTTCAAACGAGTCGTCTTGATAACGAGTCATTAGGTGTTTCGCGATGACATGGCTTAGAAACACAAGCCCCGCCCAGTAGTTGCGGGCGCAAACCCGGGAGATTTGAAACCTGCAGCCCTGCCCACTAACACAGAAAAGGCTAGACACACAGACGCTGGTTGAATGAAGTCATGCTGTGCTCAGCTGGATATTATTGAAAGTCTCTACCCAAAGATGAAACTGTGAAAAGTCAGTGGTTGAGGTTTATTTTTGAAAAAATACCTCAGCATTATAACCCAGCCTTCTGCAGTGCTACTGGAAACTACATGCTTACAAAGAAGAATTCGAACAATACTAATGTAAGGGACTTTGTCAGAACATGGATCAGTGCATCTGCATCATGGATCAGTTTCTTCCTCCATTTCACAAGTGTAAGTACGTGCGATTAAAATTGTTGCCTCGTTTACTCTAGCTTGCAAATTATGTATTTAGTTGTGTTTTGTTACTTGTAACCGCGTGTACTGTATCAGGTTATCACTCTTTATATTCTCATATGGCCTGTGAGGCCACATTAAATATGCGACACATGCCGCTTTGTTTACGGATTTAACACTAAATGGGTTTGTGAGCTGGCGTTCCACTGCCGTTTGTTGTTGCTATGGCCATCGTCAGCGAGGGGCTGGGAGACTCTTGTCAACCTCCCCAGTTCTTCTACTGAGGAGGGTAATGTGTGGTTGTGTGTGTCACTGATCGCTGAACGATTCATATGGGAGTCGCTGGGATAATTAGGTATAAATAAATGCAGATTATAAGACCATAAAAGTGTTTTTTGACCTTGCATGCATATTAGACTGTTGTTGGGAATTCTTACAACCAAAATATGACCCTATTTCATGTATAATAGGGGCTCTTTAAAATAGGACCCAAATCCCTGTGATTTTGAGGCCCACCCCAACGTGACGTAGGAGTGCGATTTTTCCCTGCCCACCAAATTGATTGACGGGCGCCATGTTTTTATAATAACATGTATACACATGTCCACAGAACATTTTTTTGCAAATAAACTGGGATTAAAATATTTGTTCCAACTTTCTGTGATTTTTATAAGTTTATTAAGTTCAAAACGTTTTTAAAACAGAGCATGTTAGTAATAAAGACAGTAAAATCGCTATGTAATTCTTAACCGTTATAATCACCACGGCCGCATGGTGTCAGTAATTGCGCATTATATATATATATATATATATATATATATATATATATATATATATATATATATATATATGTGTGTGTGTGTGTGTGTGTGTGTGTGTGTGTGTGTGTGTGTGTGTGTGTGTGTGCGCATGTGTGTACCGCAAACAGCATTTGTGTGTGACTCATTGTGTCATAAAGGCTTGAATAAACTCCACCAAAAATACATCAGATAAAATTACTAAGCTGTATTTCAGCTTCATCCGAGTCTGTCTCTGTCACTGACTGCTGTTTATCTGATGTAACGCAGGAGAAGCAGACACGCATGTGGGATCGGTGGGCGGGGGAGCAGCTCATTTGCATTTAAAGCCACAGGCTACAAAAACAGCTACACTGTACCCAGACACCAAAATGGGCAGATTCCAGAGGCTCTAATAAATGATCTGATGGGTATTTTAAGCTGAAACTTTACAGACACAATCTGGAGACACCAAAGGCTTATCTTACATATTGTAAAATGGGTAAAATAGCTGCCCTTTAATGCTCTGTAATTCAAAGGTCTATATTTAGGAGTGTAAAGCCATACCATGAAAAAACTGTATTTAATTGGACAAACAGACAAAGGGGAAATTAAAAAAATAAAAGGAAAGAAAAGCAACAACAATGAACAGTACACATTTTCACCAAGATTAACAGAAGACTCTAAAATTCACTTATTGTGACATTCAAAAACAATAACTCAACCTATTCTATATTAACTACTGATTGCTTCTCTCATCTGTAAGTCACTTTGGATAAAAGTTTAAGTTTAACAACTTTATTAATCCCATCAGGGGCAACTAGATTAGGGTAATAGATTTTCATGATTCAACAAACACAGACAAATCGCTTACAAACAGTGTTAAAAAACAAAACAAAAACAATAACAATCCAGCATGCTTCATGTATAATTTCATAAATAGTTAAAAAAAAAAAAAAACCTTGGAAAAACACATGTATTAGACATGTAAATTTAAAACTTGCTAAAATGTAATGTTGTAAAGCCTCACTGCCTCTGGAACAAAAGGTAAATTTATATCTGTTGGAAGAGCATTTAATGCTTCTTAACCTTCTTCCAGAGGGCAACAGAACAAAAAAAGGCTTCAGAGGATGGGAGTCATCTCTTATCACACTTTGAGTTTTCCTTAATACTTGCTGTTCATGTAACTCTGCTAGACTCCTCAGAGGTAGACCAATAATCTTGGAGCAAGTCTTGACTAAATTTTGCAGTCGATTTTGCAGTCGAAAGCATCTGCATACTGATTCAGTTTTGATGTAAATTTACTAATATAGGCATAAATATTCTGACTGTTGTTACCCTTGCAAAATCAAGGGTAATGTAGTTATTTAAAAGAAGTTAAAATAATGAAGACTGACAGCTTTAATGATAGAAAACAGTAGCCGAGGGTTTTATATCAAGTTATGATAAAATGTCTCACACATCAAACCAGTGTTCACCTTTTCTAGAAGATGCTGTTTCTTGAGTAACATGGAGCAGGCACAGAGCAGCCAGCAGTCTCCCAGAATGCCTTGCTTTGGGTGAGCCTCCACAGGGTCATCAGGAAAGAGCTGAGGCTGCTGGCAGATCTCCTGGAGATGCAGTAGGTTATATATTGGGTTTAATTCTTTTTTTTTAGGCATTAATGAAAATGAGTTAATGTATTATTTTATATAATATAATTTAAATGTTATTTATGAAATGAAAGAACACTGTTACTTGTGGGCGGAGCCATGTGACATCATCCAACAACTTGGAGAGCGGCGTGGTGTAATCACAAAAGAGTGACAGATCATCTGCTGGAAAATCCAGATCCACAAACATCTCATGATGGTCAGTGTCCGTCTCCATGGAAAGCAGACCAGCTTTACATCTGACAGACGAAAATATGTCATAATGATCAAACCAGTCATGATGCAAACATGATGTGCTGCATTTTAAACTTCTTTAAACTTAAAACTTCTGAAAGACACCTAAAAGACTGCCATATACAGTAATGGCAATGGTTTGGTTGGCATTGCCATTTGAAGATTTATTTTTAATGACTCTACAAATTTTATTAAATATTTTATTGGCCACTTATTTGAAATATGAGTGAAGAAAAATACACAATCTTGGTTAAGGAATTTACCTAACTAAACTATTTTCCATAAAAGGCATACATTCGATGTATATTTTATTAAGCAAAAACAAAAGGCTCACAAGAAAGACAATACATTGGCAATTACATTTGAATTTATATATCAGGCACTTTTAACCAAAACACACACATACGTGTGATGAGTGTATTTACACAAACTAGACAGAATAAAGAGTAGATAAAAGGTTTTAGTAATTTAAAATAACAAGGGCATTTTGATAAATGGGGACAATAGTAAACTAACAGAAATGAAAGTATCAGAATTAATTATGGTTATGTCTTGCCCTTTATTGCTTTTGCATTCATTTACGTTTCTACTTTAATATTTTTCGCAATTTTATTAAAAAGTAAATATGTTAATAGTCGATACAGTACAGAAAAGCCCATTTCATTAACGTTAGCTTCATTATTTTTGCTGATACTGATGAACAGTTAAACCTGAAAACTATTGTCCTATACTGTATATGACGAGTGTTACAACTTACACGTTATAACTACAATTTACACGTTATACGTTAGGAGAGTGTTCTCAAAGACGGCTTTTGTGGTGATGTCGACTCTAATTTGTTTTAGAGACAAGAATGTTGACATACTCTGCAACAGTAACGCTTTCTGTATAAATAGTAATTCATTCAAACGTACCGTCAGCTCAGCTGGTTTTCTAATCCGTTACACACAGCCGGAGGTATAACGAGATGGATAGTTCGGGAGGGAAAATAAAATGCATTACAGGGAAGATAAATCTGTCAAACAGTCGTGTATCGTGACGTTCAGATACACTCAATGCATTCAAAAAAGTAAACAGACTGCACCAGCATGATAGAGCCCGTAACCGGAAGGACGCGCACGCCGTGGACAGCGCTGTCATCCGGGGCGGAGGAGCTGCGACAAGCGCGCCTCCGAGTGGAGCTCCTCGGAACTTATTTTATTTTTTTATCCATTTTTTTCCCATTTACTAAAAATCTAAACAAACAAAAAAATAAAATTAATAAGGGTTAACATTATAACTAAAAAAGCAAGGGTTTGTACATTTTGTAAGAAATGCAATCCGAAGAATGTGAACTAGCCTAAAATGGCCAATAGGTGTCTCTGAGTACTTTGAAAATATAGACACCTGTTTAGTGTGTTTTCAGCACATTAACTATTATAGTACTATTATTACAGATATTCATTCATTCATTTTCCTTTGGCTTAGTCCCTTTATTCATTTGGGGTCACCACAGCGGAATGAACCACCAACTTATCCAGCATATGTTTTATACAGCGGATGCCCTTCCAGCTGCAACCCAGTACAGGGAAACATCCAAACACACTCATTCACACACATACACTACAGCCAATTTAGCTTATTCAATTCACCTGTACTGCATGTCTTTGGACTGTAGGGGAAACTGGAGCACCCGGAGGAAACCCATGCCAACGCAGGGAAAACATGCAAACTCCACACAGAAATGCCAACTGGACCAGCCGGGACTCGAACCAGCAACTTTCTTGCTGTGAGGCGATAGTGCTAACCACTGAGCCATAGTGTCACCCTATTATGAATACAGATGCTTTTCACTTATTTATAATTGACAATTATAAATTGCATTATTTTAATTCTTTTATATCAACACGTAATCCAAACTATATTTTTATTATGAGGGAAAAGTAAAGTAAAATAGTGTCTGGATGTAGCCTTGATCATGCAAGCTGAGATTGCATATCTCAGAGATGCAATGTCAGACACAATGCACTCAATGGAGTTGGTGACGTCACTGTGAGGGGTTGGGGTTAGGTGAGCGCATTAAAAAGCATTGCATGCAGCTCAGATTGCAACTGCACCAAGTCTGCATCCAGACCCCTCTTGTAAATGTACGTATATAATAAATCAGGGTTTCTGCAGGTTTCACCAAGTTAAATTTAAGACGTAAGACATTTTTAAGACAATTATGAATGAATTTCTAGACATACAGAACTAATTGCTAAGGATATTTTTTTTCAATTATCCCAGTTGGAAAAGATTTTGACTTTCCCTTTAAAAAAATGATTATAATTTAATAATACAATAGTAATAATTTAACAATATTAAAAATATAGGTCAAGTATCCTCTGCAGTAAATAAATGAACTTTTAAACAAATGTTACTATAAGAAAAGTAATTAAATGCTATTTTTAAATAAAAAGTGAAAAGTTTAATTGAGATTAGGATTGTTGGTGATTGTATTTGTGTTAATAGCCAGATTGGCTAGCTATACATCAACAAAGGAAAATTAAGACCTGTTATAAATGATTCAAGACCTACAACACAACATTTCTATAGATTTAAGACTTTTTAAGGCCTAAAAATTAGCTTTTGAAATTTAAGAAATTTTAAGAGTTTAACACCCTGTGGATATCCTGTAAATGAATTGCAGTGATGTGACCTATCATTGTAAAATAAAAAAAATTGATTTTTTATCAGCTGAGAATTAAACAATTTATAATGTGAGAAATTACACTTAAAAAAATATTGTGTTTATACAGTAAGTTGATTCTCTGTACTCATACAACTTTATTAGTACAAAATTATGATAATCACGTCAGAATAAGAAAAATGATGCAAGTCCGCAGCTCACTGCAAAAAATGGAAAAGCTTCAACTCATCAAGAAACATTCAGCAACATTGCAGGCATGCCAACAGGCATGGCTGCTTATTGGTGGATTTCTACAAGAGTTCACTAGATAAAAATGATGACTATAACATCAATATGCTGTGCTGATTAGAAATGATTGACACTTCAAATGAGGATGATAATATTCACCAGTACAAATGTACACTCACTGGTCACTTTATTAGGTACACCTTACTAGTACCTAGTAGAAATCGAGACTCATCAGACCAGGTAATGTTTTACCAACCTTCTACTATCCAATTTTGGTGAGCCTGTGTTAACTGTAGCCTCAGTTTCCTGTTCTTAGCAGACAGGATTGGCACCCGGTGTGATCTTCTGCTGCTGTAGCCCATCAACTCAAGGTTGGATGTGTTGTGCATTCAGAGATGCTCTTCTGCATACCTCAGTTATAATGAGTGGCTATTTGAGTTACTGTTGCCTTTCTATCAGCTTGAACTAGTCTGGCCATCCTCCTCTGACCTCTGGCATCAACAAGTCATTTGCGCCCACAGAACTGGATAATTTCTCTTTTTTGGACTATTCTCTGTAAACCCTAGATCTGGTTGTGAGTAAAAATCCCAGTAGATCACCAATGTCTGAAATACTCAGACCAGCCCATCTGGCACTAGCAACCATGCCACATTCAAAGTCACTTAAATATATAAGTTGGACAGGTGTACCTAATAAAGTGGCCAGTGTATGTATATTGCCAATTTCTCAGAGTTAAAATTTGTTTCCTGCTGAAAAACCACTATATGCTCTAGCCAAAACTATGCACTGGGAGTGGGATGAAGAATCAGTTTGTAATGAAGGGAATAGTCTGCCTTATCTCTCACTTTACTGGTTCTTTTCCAGTGTTTTTATGAACCAGACTGTAATGATGCAAACAATGTTCCCCCTGCTTGGAATAAATTGGTTTGATGCTTTTCTACAGCTCCTCAATAAAGAAGGTAAAGCCTGTGCTTGGCTTTAAATCAAGAAGACCTTCAAAGACAGGAAAGAAATCTTCAAGAACTCAAGGGGGGATTTTACAAGAATTCTCAAAGTGAACATCATAATGGCTATGACACCTTTCAATATGCTGTGGTATTTGACGGATAATGTTGATAATTAACAGTACAATTAACAGTTTGTTGATTGTGCCTGGAGTACAGATCTGTTTTTTTAAGGGCAAATGGTATGATAACAAATTGGTGGAATCTGATCCCTAGAAGAGGGATTAAAAACTCACACACACACACACACACAAACACAAAAAAACAGGCTATGACAAATCATAGTTGTCGGAAACAATCTGAGTAAGAACCTTACAGTGTTAATTTAACACTTTTAAAGGTATGTAACATACAGTCCGGAGGTAAAATTTCGTTGTGACCCCTAAAAGGATCTGGTTTTGTTCTACGTGAGTTTATGACCCCTGGTTTCAGCAAGTGTGCAGGTAAAAGTCACTCTGTGACATCTTATCTACCAAGATGCTGGCCAGACCTAGAGTTGTCCTGTCTTCAAAGACATTTCAAAGAAAAAAAACCCTCTATCCTGACACACACACATGAACACACGCACTTTTGAAATGGACTCAGAAATCTCAAAATTTAACCCAAAAGTAAGGCCCAATCCCAATTCTACCCCTTAGCCCTTACCCCTACCCCTCGTTCTGCGTGTGCACGCCAAGGGGGTAGGGGTGTCCCAATTCTCTTTAGCTTGAAGGCATAGGGCTAAGGGGAAGGGGTGAACAGCCCTTCGAATGAAGATTTTTCAGGGCCACACTCGAAACCAAGGGGTACGAAAATTTCCCAGAATACTCCAGCCACAGCATTGCTGAACCCGGAAGTAAGGAGAGCCACAAATTAATATTTTTTGTCATTATTACGAATTTTTACTAAAAACAAACACGTTTTAATACATTCATAACCGCGTTCATGTTTTACCGTCATGCTTTAAAAAAAAAAAGAAAACGCTTAAAAAAAAAACCCTGCTAAATTTTGTGATCTATAATCCCTAATAAAGCTCCTGTAAAGCAGTCCTACAACGTTCTGACACTCGATGACACTCAAATACCATGTCAGTAATGTCTGGTGGCTGAGAATGAGCTTTTTACAGTGTCTGCTATAATGTTTATGTTGTTTTTTAGTGTGTTTACATAGATAAGTATGGCCACTGTGTAAATACACAGTCCATTATGATCTTATTGCCACATTAGATCGTTATGAAAACATGATATATGCCTTCAGTAATTTTCTGAAGATAAATACCAAAAAAAAAAAAAAAAAAAAAAAAAAAAAAAAAAAAAAAAAAAAAAAAAAAAAAAAAAAAAAAAAAAAAAAAAAAAAAAAAAAAAAAAAATCGCACAACTGGAATCACTTCAGCAGTCATGATCGTCTGATCTCATTTGAAAACGCACTGTATTTCTTCTCATTTTAGTATAAGAAAGTAAGTGCACACTGCTGAACTACCAGAGTATGTCAGAAGAGGTTCTAACGGTCCTAGATTAAACATTACAGACATTGACAACTGTTCTTTCAAATTGTTATACAGAAACATTAACAATGGAGACATTTAAGGGATTTCACTCAAAAATGAAACATTCCTCATCATTCTATCAATTCACCCTGTTATGATCCCAATGAACAATAAAAACATGATACACAGGGGAAATGAAACTAAAGGTTATGGCTGTCATAACCATGATGACTTTAGCAGTTTTTATAAATCCTGAATGTCCTGTTCAGAAGAGCTCATCATCAAGTCTTTCTTCAACCCCAACGTCTGTTATCGCCAAGCCTACTAAAGTAACTTAAAAAAAAGTACTGTAAGCTTTATCTGTAGATAGTTACAGTGGGAAAACATTCTTAAAAAGTCTGCCACTCTGAAGTTGCTAAAAATGTATTTGTAAATCAAATATTATGACCCGAATATAGCCTCATACCTGTCTATTAGCTTACATACACAACCGCTTAGAATGCTATCACTCAATTGAAGTTGTTATCAGCTAGCAGTAGGCACAGAAGGCTGTTATCATCCATCCACATAGTTAATCAGCTATACTAATAGAGAAGACTCCAGATCCAGATCTGTTTTTACATTATTGTGACGGTTGGGCTGGGGTAGACGTTAATAAAATACAGTTAATTGGAAATTTAATAAATAATAGAAATTTTTATCATGGTTAATCAGCTATACTAATAGAGAAGACCGCAGATCCAGATCTGTTTTTACATTACTGTAACAGTTGTGTTTGGGGTTGGGGTAGGGGTAGACGTTAATAAAATACAATTAATGGGAAATTTAATAAATAATAAAAATATTTATCATGGGTAAACAGCTATACTAATAGAGAAGACCCAGATCCTGTTTTTACATTACTGTGACAGTTGGGTTTGGGGTTGGGGTAGACGTTACTGAATTACAATTAATGGGAAATTTTATAAATAATATAAATAATTCTCATTAACTTCCAGCTGCAGCTGTAATCTATAACTGATTATTCATGTGGATGGATGAGAACAGCCTTCTGAGACAACCAGTATGCACAGAAGGCCCCTACTGGCCCATATCTATCAGCTGGAAACCACTAATAAAGCCTATTCAATCGAATGATAACATGTGAATCGGCTGACAAACACAAAAATATTGGTTTATTTTAACTCAAATTCTGTTACAATTTGTATAAATCTAACCACTGTTTTAAAAAAATTGTGTAAAAATAAATAAATAAATAAAATAAATAAATAAATAAATAAATAAATCAACGCAACAAGTGGGTTTGTCCAAATTTTATATAAATATGTGTGTCAAAAATAACCCAGCATTTATAATGGACTAGAGCCAATAAATGGTTTATAATGGTATAATAATATAGTTTAATGCACAAACAGTATTCTGTGACTAGAAAAACTCATTTAACAGCACTTAGTCTAGAAGTTATTTTTCTAGTAGTTATTATTTGTAGACACACCCAGTGTGTGAAGTTCAGCCT
This sequence comes from Danio aesculapii, assembly GCF_903798145.1. Classification (NCBI taxonomy): domain Eukaryota; kingdom Metazoa; phylum Chordata; class Actinopteri; order Cypriniformes; family Danionidae; genus Danio; species Danio aesculapii. The sequence continues at coordinate 45,258,444 of NC_079436.1, forward strand.
CCTTCATACTGTATAAATAAACACCCTCAATATGTCAAGGATGCAGGCTCTTCCACTGAAGACCTTCAATCTGAGGTAGGTTGACTTTACATTTACAAATTTTTTGAGAGTTTAAATGCATTCAGATTACAATTTGTCAATTATATTTAATGAAAATTTAAAACATATTTCATACATATTCAATTTCAATGTGTTTCTGACATTTAAAATTGACCTAATTAAAATAAGAGGTAATGTCAGGATTTTATTTATGTATTATTAGTACTTTTAAAAATCTCTTCTTAATGTGATATAACTGGTCCTTCAAACCATTGATCTGTTTTTATGAATGTACCCTTATATGCCACATAGTATTAACGCTTGTGCATACATTTTATATAAGTAAAAAAGAATCCGATCCTTAAAGTTTTTCTGTGCCTAAAACATCATAAATAGTAATAGTTTAAACTTCTTCTGTTCCACAGATTCCTTTACAAGCATCAGTCCTAAAAAAACAATCAAAAGTTGCATAATGCCATTTCGTTTATTAAAAAATCTGTTTATTTTACAAATACTGGATGCAAAGCAAAATTTTATTTTTAGTCTTCAATAATTAAATATTTCAATCTTCAGAAACATCATTAGTAACATTATCAGCAGTCACAATAAACTGTCCACGTGAAAGTATCAGTATACAGTTAAAGTCAGAATTATAAATATTTCCCAAACTATGTTTACCAGAGTAAGGACATTTTCACAGTATGTCTGATAGTATTTTTTCTTCTGCAGAAAGTCTTATTTGTTTTATTTCAGCTAGAATAAAATAAGTTTTTAATTTTTAAAATATCATTTAAAGGTCAAAGTTATTAGCCCCTTTAAGCTATATATTTTTTCGATTGTGTACAGAACCAATCATCATTGACAATAACTTGCCTAATTACCCTATCTTGCCTAGTTAATCTAATTAACATAATTAAATGTCACTTTAAGCTGTGTTGAAGTGTCTTGAAAAATATCTAGTAAAATATTATGTACTGTCATCATGGCAAAGATCAAATAAATCAGTTATTAAAACTATTATGTTTAGAAATGCGTTGAAAAAAAATCTGCTCGCCGGTAAACAGAAATTGGGGGAAAAATAAACAGGGGGGCTAATCATTCAAGGGGGCTAATAATTCTGACTTCAACTGTATATAACACTAAAATGTCCATAAAGATGCAAGAGCTTTCATAATATTGTGTAATGAAATTAAATATCGTAAAATCAGTTTTTAAAACTCAACTTTTTAAATCTCAAATTCACATTTTATCATCATTAAATTGCCATCAGCTCAAATTGTATCTGTGTGATTTGTTTTTCACAAAGGTTTTTTTTGCCATGGCTGCCATGAGACTCTTGCTGCTCTTCTGTCTTGTCTTGGCGAGCGTCTCTTCTGTGAGAAAACTTAACAATATTGACGAACTGAAAAACATCACGTATGCCAAGTCTGCTCCACGTCATGGGCTCCAGCTGCTGTTCTGGTTTGCCCAAAAAGTTCTGAATGTTGACCAGAACAACAATCTCATCCTTGATTCAAATTTTGATCCCACTAGAGACGACTTCGGATTCCACAAGTATGAAAATATCGAGCATATTCTCCCCTCATTGGCTTCATGGGAGAGTTACTATTCAGTCGGCAATTTAAAATCTCCCGCAGCTAATGCATTACCAGCATATGTCCGAAAGTATTACAGAAACACCAATGTGCCTGAAAGAAACATGGACCGACTCATCGTCTCTGTGAAACAAAATAAACCAAACAAGATTCTCAAGGTGTTTATTACGGCTCATAACCTTCACAAGAGTGATTTTAATCCTTCTGACACTTATGAGATTGACCCTGCACTGCTCTTGCAGATCAGAGACCCTCATAACTGCACTCTAGACGAGAACAATAAATATGATATTTACTCAATACCACGTGATACAGAAGACGTAGTCTATAACAGATGTCTTCAGTTTCTGAAAGAGGCAGGATACAGCACCAGTGACTGTAAATACAGTCAGATCAGTCACCGAAAGAAACGCTCACCATATTTGCAATGCAATACATATGAAGGAATCAAGCTAGACATAAAAGCAACCGCAGAAGGTACCACAAAACTCATATGGGAGATTCCTACAAATATAATGGAAAACTCAAAGTATGTGCACATTGAAATTTGCCAGAACATTTATTCCAGTGAAACGAATGAAGTTCATACACATGTCAAGAAACGGTTTAATATTTACGAGTCTTCTGGGGCTTTAGAAACTCCTGTACTTCTGAATAATGGTCTCCAACCTCGATTGCGACTGTACCCATCCCTTTTTGATTTTCAGTTTACCAACCCTTATATCTGGTATGGCCCAGAGTTTAATCAAGCTAACGGATTGTTGCCCACAGTTATAAAGGGGTATGACGCAAGTCTACAGCTCCACGTTATAGACGGAAAAGCCTACGCTCGACTCTACATCAAGAAAACCTTCAGGAACTGGATGTCTGCATTTACTAAATCATGGGTGGGCTTTTACAAGAGTTCACTAGATAACAATGATGACTATTTAGCATACCAATATGCTGACAGGTTTTCAAAGATTGAAAACTACATTGTACACAAATATGATATTTACCAGTACACTTCCAATTTGCCCATTGCTCCAGGACTTCAAATTCGCTTTATGCTGGATAAAAAATACGATAAAGTTTTAGCACAAACTACTCCCTGGGAGGGCGTTGAAACCCTGACAATGTTGCCATCAGATTGCGCCGCAATAAATCCTGATCTTCTGCCTGAACTGTTATCAAATGGTCGCGAGCTATTCTATGGTCCAGGTTTGGATGATGCTGGTCTGCAGCTCTTTAGCAAAGACAGTAAAGCTTGTGCTCGGCTTTTTATCAAGAAGACTTTCGCAAACTGGAAAGACGCCTTCTACTACTCATGGGTGGGGTTTTACACGAGTTCAAAAGATAAAAAGGATGAGTATCAAACATATCAGTATGTCACAAAATTTGAAAAGATAGAGGAAGATGATGAGAGTTATGATGTTTACGAGTACAAATCCAGCCTGGACATTGTTCCAGGAGTGCAAATCCGTTTCATGTTGGACAAAAGTTCTGAAAAAGTATTAGTGCAAACTAAACCATGGAAAAGTGGTTAAAACATGGTTGTAACAATGCTTAAAGCTGGAGAATGTTTCACATTTGACTTCAATTTTTCTGAGAATTTACATATATACATTAACATCAGTTACATCTGTTAAGAATGATAATTCATACATTGTTCAGAACATGTTAATCACAGATCACTGAAATACTTGTCATTAACATTACAACTATTTCAGATAGAAAAGATCAGTTTTGATAACCTACTAATTTCAATTTCATTATAAAATATACTGTTTGTTGTATACTTCTTGTTGTATAACTTCTATTAAAATGCATCAGATGAAAGTCGTGTCATCTCTTGATATTAAACTGAACAAGCTAATTAAAACTGAATAACCAGCCTGATCTCACGAGAAAACGTAAGTATTTTACGTTTTGACAGTTTAGTGGCTAATTTGTACGAATTAATGGTAAGTTAAATGGTAAGATTTTAAAAAGGAGGCGTGGCACCTAACCCCGCCCCTAAACCCAACCCAACGCAAATCGTAATTGTACGAATTAGATCGTACGAATTCGTACGAATTAGCCACTAAAAAAAAAAGTTACGAATTGCCGTGAGATTGTGTTGGAATAACCGTAGTCTACTTTCTCTACCATAAACTTACAGTAATAAACTGTACTGTTAAAATAAGGGATTGTTTTATACTGACCTTATTACTTTATACTGAGGTGTTTTAACTCTTTTGTGAATTTAGTTTTTTGTTGTGTTTGAAAGTTGAGTGAAATTAAATGAAATCTAAATGATTGATTTATTTAGGTGAATACTGTCTAAATTATATTAAAATTATTTTGTTGTTATTATTATTATTGTTATTATATACCTGACAGATATCTATTAAATAATAGTATTTTTAACAAAACCCCAACCAGCTGCTTACCAGCCAGTTTACTGGCTTTGGTTATGTTTAGTTTAACCCATGAAGTTAAGTTCATGGCTTAAGTTAAGTTAAACCATGAAATAAGTAATGAGCTGTTCCCTATTTTAACTAAAAAGCACAGCTTCTTAAAATGATCAAAAATGAAGAATGTGCTACTGCCAATAACAATAACAGTTACAAATATCATTATATTGTGCATTTTAGTGGTAACATCAGCACAAACACCTTTTAGGAGGATACATCTGTTTCCTGACTTCCTTGACAAAAATTATAATAATGCATTTAAGCCCACAATAGTACAAAAAGAGCCCTAGAAAACTCAACAGAAAATCTGATTGACGAATTACATAAAATTTTAACAATCTACTGCATTGTGTCGAAATAAGTATTGCTTTGCTATTATTTTAATAATTATTAACAGATTTGAAAGAGTCGAGTTTTCTTATACAAGTGACATGCTTTGATAAGAAATAAAATAAAAAGATTATAAATCAATGTTCCGAGATCCTTAATTTGCACAGTGATGAAACAAAATAAATACTATTAAAAAGTTAATTTGGAGGAAAAATGCATCAAAATAAATATCAGATTTTTGACTAAATTACTACAAATGTTTTGTGAAGCAGTGTTTTAAAAAGGTCTTAAAGGTTATTTTGCTCTTTTATAAAGTTTTGATTCTGTTTTTTGAATAGAACTTATATAGAACATGCTTGGTGGTTTAAAAACCGTATTTTTTTTTTTTTTTTTACATAATTTACATTGGTACAATATCTTTCTCTACAGCCTAGCACAAGGGCTCAGCTTGTTCTGGGTTTGATTAAGGCCTGCCTTCCAAACAAAAAAAAAAGTGCGAGGACTGGTTAGCTGTCTTAGCACATTGTTATTGGTTAATTGGTAATAATAAATATTTGATTCAGCCACCTGTAAACAGAAACTTGGAATGTTTGAACTCCCTCTGAGCTCTTCTGACTGGTCCACTGCTTTGGAACTGACAGTGATAGCCAGTAAAAGTTGAAGTTCTTTCAACTTGACATGGCATCTAAAAACACAGCACTTACGTGCACAGCATAACAAAAGATGCAAGACAAAAAATACCCTTGGTTTCAGACAATTTCAATACTGCCACACCCCTCAGCTAAAAAGCAGCAGAGACACTGCAGGTTTAATAGGAGACAGATAAGCAGCAGAGCCACTGCAGGTTTAATAGGATACAGACAAGCAGCAGACAGATTGCAGGTTTAATAGGATACAGACAAGCAGCAGAGAGATTGCAAGTTTAATAGGAGCTTGAGAAGGACAAGCACATATAGGGCCCTATCAAACACCCAGCGCAATAAGGCGCAAGACGTGTTACCATGACATGTTGCTATTTTCAGACCAATGCAATCCTAATTTTCCTGTTTTCTGCCTCATTGTTTAAATAGCAAATCCATTTGTGCCACTTTGTGGGTCTTCTGGTCTACAAAAGAGGTGTGTTAAGGTGGATTGTTGGCGCGTTGCTATTTTGAGGAACTAAAATAGACTGTTCAATAGACCAGCTGAAAGCAGGTCTAAAGTCCTGCGCAGAGCACATTAGTTGTGCGCCTCGCTTACACATTGCTTAAAACATGCAGGATGTACAGCAATACACAAATATCTTTACAAATGAAAAAAAAATACTTTTAAAAATATTAATTTCTACATAAAAACCACTGCCTTCATATCCTCTTCATCTAGGGGGGCTTTTTTCAGTTTATTCATGACAATTAGCTTTGGTATAATGTTATTATTAGTAGTACTATTATTTATTATGCATATTTATTTTTGTTTTGTTAAAAACAAGCTTAGATTTGTCCATCTGTCAGTTTTTGTACCATATGGGGCATCGCGTGTATTTGGATATAACTCAGTTTTTTGACAACACTTCATTATTATTGTTCATTTATTATTTGCTGGAAATTAGAACTGAATTTAGAAATAGTTTTGAATTAAATCTTTGCGCTTAACAAACTAAATTAAATATGTAGGCTAATAGATGTCTGTGCATCCAACACGTTTCTTTATCCACGAAAGAGAGAAAGTGAAAGTAAAGGCAGATTGGAGGGGGTTCATTCTCTCATTGCAGATGCTCTGTTTAACTTTTCTCACTAGTGAAGGGTTCAGTTTTTCCACTTACAAAGACTGTCATGCAAATAGCAAATGCTCCATGGCAAAACGCAAATGACTCTTCAAGGGAATAGGAGATGAGACTCTGATTGTTTTATTCTCAAAACACACCCATACTCATTAAGAGAATAAGCACAACCCTGTTAAACCATGCGCCGCGGCACAGAGCGTATTTTTTCACCCTTAAAATAGCAAAAGTGGATTTGAACACGCCCTTAATGCTTTTGCGCTTCAGACTTTGCACCTAGATCATTAAAATAGAGCCCTTAATGTCAAAGGCTGTGTCCAAAATATCATACTTCCTTAGTATATGAAAACAGTGAGCCGAGTAGTATATCCGAATTTATAATATGCAAAAAACAGTAGGCAAGAATTACCAGGACGACCTACTACTTCCAGGGAGATTTTGTAGTGTAATCCAATGAATGCTACACCATCTCATGATGCCATGCAGAGAATTCATGAATTCATGTATTAATGACAAATGGCAGATATAGTACATCTGAATTCCATTCTTACTATTCACATTCATACTACATAGAACATACCTTTCAAATGGCTGTGTAGTAAATTCAAATTCAACTGTAGTACCTACTCAAGTAGTAGGCGATTTCGGACACAGCTAAAGATCAAATCTGTTCACAGACATCTAACCCAGCAAAAACTCTAGATCAGAGGTGACAACCCTGCTCCTGGAGATCTACCGTCCTGTGGATTTCAGTTGCAAGTTGCAACCCATATCAAACACACTTGCCTGTAATTATCCAGTGCTGTTCAGGTCCTAATTAAGGTGTGTTTGATCAGGGTTGGAGCTGAACTCTACAGGAAGGTGGATCTCCATGAGCAGGGTTGAGTCCCCCTGTTCTAGATCAAGCTGTCATGATCCTTGAGAAGTGCTCCATGTCTTACTATATTAAAAAAGGTTATGTTTAATCTCTCACTCCAGTGGAGCTTTTTCTCCGGCAGAGGTGAGATTTCTGTTATGAGCATTTTCACTGATACAATGTTTGTTTTAAGAAGCAGGCATTTGACTACATGTGTGTTCAAGCCAAACAAAACATTTATGGTTTGTAAAATACTCACTGATGCCTATGGAGATGGTAATGACAATCCTTTTACACATAATCTGACAAAGTTCTTCACAACAGACACACACTCTTTGCTTAATTTACTCTTCCCCCATTTAAACAGCCACTTTCATGTGTTTCGTGAATAGTTGATGAGTGTTCGTGTTGTATATCCAGCAGCTATGATCTCAGCCCATCAACCATGCCATCAAAGAACAACAAACATGACTGTTATTAAGATGTTTAAACAATAAAATACACATTTCACATATTTGGGGATCAGGGTGTTAAATATTTAAAAATATAATCCATTTGAGCAGAGAATATTTGTCAAGATGATCGTACAGGACCTTTGCATGCACAGATGACGTTAATGTTGTTTTACTCCAACCATTGGAACTTCTATTTCTATTTACAGTCAATCAGAAAAACAATGCTTGTAGCCCCTTCTAGTTCTTGAAAAATAAATTAATTAATTAAAAAAAAAAAAAACCTTTTAGGTATTTTTAAGGCCATGACAAGCCAAGCCGATGCCAAACAACTGGCACCAAGGAAACCCTACTGTGTTGTCGACTTGCATTGGAACACCTACATCACTTCACTATGTCACACCCGCGCTCTTATATGTTGTTGAGTAAACAGTGGCAAACTCTGGCTACAATTCACACAGACTCCTCAAAATTAAACAACAGAAGACGAGAAAAAACTATTTAGAAACTCACGAGTTCCAATTTCCGCTGACATTCAGAAAACAAAGAGAATTTGGCATGAATTCATTCTTCCTTGTACTGTACTGATGGTTCAGGCTGCTGGTGGTGTAATGGTGTAGAGGAATATTTTACTGTTGCCATCTTGTGCCCCATCTTTCAGCAGAACAACACACCATGTCACAAAGCTCAAATGATCTCACATTAGTGGTTTCATGAACATGAGTTTCAAGCACCCTGCCGAATCAATGCCACAAATAATTAAGGTTGTTCTGGACGTATTAGTGCAGGCGTATACATAATAAATGAGTGGTAAATGCACTGTATGTTTTCTCTTTCTGAAGAAAACGCGTCAGGTTGTTAATAACAGAATATTCTTAATTATAGTGTGAGGTCTTCACAGCTTCTGTGCAAGCCCAGCATCATGCATGGGGTCATTATTACCCTGTCAGATTTATTAAGGGATAAAGACCTGCTTACTGGACAAATGCCTTAGAGATCAATCAGTGCTGAGGATTTCTATAAACTTTATAACGTTCCTCTTTAATAATAATAAGGATGTTGGATATTTTTTATGAAACTGCTGATATCAGGTTGGATGTGTCATTTTCAGGGTCATGTTCAATCTCATCTTATGTAACTTCTGGGGAACGGCCAGTTATATTTGTTCTCCCATGTTCTCTTGTTGACATTAAAACAATGACAAAAACAGCTGTTGCAGAACCTTTGCTCACAGATTTACTGTTTCAGAATGTCAATGAACAATAATAGCATGATAAACCGGTGGAAATGAAATTAAAGGTTAAAGCTGTCCACGAAAATGATGACTTACGCAGTTTTCTTGAATCCTGAATGCCCAGAGTTCAGGATAATGAGTTCATCATCAAGCCTTATCTTCCCACCTTCTGTTATTGTCTACAAGATTTCAAGCTTTATCTTAAATATGTTAACAGTGCACAAGTGTGTGGGGCTGAAGTTGCATTTACTTTAGAATGCATTAAATTGGTAAATAAAACTTTGATAATGCACACAATCATAATACAATGCAGGTGACATGGTGGCTTAGTGGTTAGCACTGTCGCCTCACAGCAAGAAGGTCACCGGTTCGAGCCCCGGCTGTGCCAGTTGGCGTTTAAGCGTGGAGTTTGCATGTTCTCCCTGTGTTGGTGTGAGTTTACTCCATGTGCTTCGGTTTCCACCACAGTCCAAAGACTAGCGCCATAGGTGAATTGAATAAACTAAAATGGCATGTGTGTAAATGAGTGTGTATGGATGTTTCCCCGTGCTGGGTTAAACATGTGCTGTGTTTAAAACATATGCTGGATAAGTTGGTGGTTCATTCTGCTGTGACGACCCCTGATGAACAAAGAGAAAAAGCCGAAGGAAAATGAATGAATAATGCAATGCAACAAAATATTATGACTGAATACATCTAAAGCCCTTACATCTAATTATTTAAATAATGAGATGAATGAATTTCTAATATATTAATTCAAATGGCTTCAATTTAGAGCTTTTTTGCAGAAATACTTCTACAAATATTTACAGTCAGTGAAGGACTAGTGAAAAGGACCAGGAAATCACAACAATGCTTAAGCATTGTGCTGAAAATGATCTTTGTTTATACAGATTACAGTCTGATTGCACTGTGTTGTGTGTACATATATACATGTAAATATACAGATATTTATTCTTTTACATTTTATTATTCTGATTGGCTGGAGGCTATGTAAAAAAGACCATTAATCAAAATGCATATGACTGTCCATTCCCAAATTTTACATATCTGATAGGTGAGATTGAACATGACCTGAAGAGTGACATCCAAACTGAAGAGATGTTGTCAGTAGTTTCATAAAAACATCCAACATCCTTGTTATTATTAAAGAGGAACTATTGTTCCTCTTTTATAAAAAACAAGGAACAGTATGTGAACAGTATTACCCTGTCAGATTTATTAAGCGACACAATGACCCCATGCATGATGCTGAGCCTGTACAGAAGCTGTGAAGCCCTCGCACTGAACTCTGTGTAAGAATATTCTGTTATTAACGATCTGACACATTTCCTTCAGAAAGGGAAACATGCAGTAGATTCACTACAAATAATGTACACCTTACTTGATTTACCACATTAAAACCTTCACAACTGCCTTAATCCTTTGTGACATTAATTCAATAAAGATTTTAAGATTTAGGCTTTTTAGATTTTTAGATATTGACATGATTATGACTCAGTAACTGCAGATTTGTCAAGTGCACATCCATGATATAAATCTTTTATTCCTCCGCATCATATCTCGGTTGGACTGAGATGTGGTGAACATGGCAGACATTTAAGTATTGAATTCATGGTGTAAAGACCCCAATGTCTATTTGAGGGTCGATATGTACATATAACCTGTATATTTCATGACTTATTGTTAACCTAATAAAATTAAAAAGTAAAAACTCAGAACTGGACAAAGAAACAGTACTTCAAATTAAAGGGGTATTCACTGGATTAAATACTACAATACTACAAAGATTAAGTAATAATAATAATAAAAAAAAAGTTATATAATGTTTTGGGTGTGTACTGGCTACAGAGAGATGAGCACATACTGCCACCTTCTGTCAACAGTCCCAAACTTAGATCTGCATTTAAAGGAAATGTTGTCAGTGCTCCCAGTGCTGCTTTTAAATTGGTTTCAGACTGCAGTTTGGTGAGTAGTTAATATTGGAAATGCTTTAAATAAAAGGATCTTTATTGGCCTCAGTACAAAAATAAAGAATATTTACCTCCCATGGAAATGTTTTAATCCACAACAGGTTGTTTATAGCTGAAAATGAGCCTTCAGATTGTTTAAATCAGAGGTGTTCAAACTCGGTCCTGGAGGGCCGGTGTCCTGCATAGCTTAGCTCCAACTTCCTTTAACACACTTGCCTGGATGTTTGTAGTGAAACTGGTTCAGGTGTGTTTAATTGGGGTTGGAACTAAAATATGCAGGACACCAGCCCTCCAGGCCCGAGTTTGGACACCACTGCTTTAAATGTTCTTGACCCCATAAAAAAAGGTACTTTAAAGAACTTTTAACTGAAAGGTTTACTTGGTTACACTGTAAAACCCCAAAAGTTAAGGTAACTCAAACCATTTGCAACAACTGCAACAACAACATCCTAATGAGGAGTGTGAACTTAATCCATTTGACTAAACGAGGCAATTTGAGCACAGTAAAATGCAATAAATGAAGAGAACTCAAACCAACTGAGTACTGTACAACCTAATAAGTTAAGGCAACTCAAACTGTTAGGGGAAACTGATTGCTACAACCTTTTGAGTTAAAAAACTAATCTATATGAGTACTGTGAACTTACTCCATTTAAGTTGAAGTAATGAGGTATTTAACTAACACAATACCTTCAACACTGAGTTCAAAACTCTTTTCAAATGAGTTGAATTAACTTTCAGTACATTTTGAGTTAAGTTCACTCATTTCATTTGATAAAGTTGACTGTTGGGTTTTAGTGTACAAAAGCAGTTCTTTAATGGCAACTTTGAAAACATCTAATCTTTATTTTGAAAAGCGTAACATTAATTACTAATTTTGTTGCTAAAACAAAAGAAAGAGACACATTATTGCTGTCAACGCCATTTATTTATATAATAATAATGATACAAATGTGCAGAACTCAAGAATCACGATCAATTCAGCAAATTCAGGGTAAACATTCATTGTTGCTGTCAATACCTTTTCTTAATTTACATAACTATAAAAATCAATTCACTGGTGGTTTATTCTGTTGGATTTAAAGGTGTCCACATTAGGTCGACTTATTTTTCATCCTGCAAAAGACAAAATGCAACTCTTATGAGAGACTTTTCTTAAAAAACATCAGCTCAGTCTTATTAAGCTCTGTATTGAGGATAGGTGTTATGAACGGGTATGTAAGTGTGTGCACTGCTGAACTCACTGGATGTGTGAAATGGCTTTCTGAACCCACAGGTCATCAGGATTAGCACAGATTTGTCTGTTCTTTATTGTAGTAAAACTGTATTAAAGAAAGAGAAGGCTTTAGATTAAATATTACACATACTGTATTACAAATAGTTGATTTGAACTATATATGACAAATCATAATATAAGAGACATTGTTTTTGGCAACAGTTCACCTGGAAATTAAGAGTGTGTTTACATGCACATTGTGAACATTCATTTATTGGAGTAAGGTCATAAATGGATTAAGATAAATTGATTGTCACAGCTTTGTGCTTATGCTAATTTTGGTTTATTAAAGTGCGCATGTGTTCTTACTGTGGATTTGTGTAGTCTAAAAAAGCATACACTCTAAAAAATGCTGGGTTGTTGAAACCCAAAATTGGGTCAAATATGGACAAACCCAACCGTTGGCTTCAGAAGTGTAAATTAAATTAAATAAAAAAAATACCAACTTTAGGTTTGCATGTTTTTGGCCCAAATCTGGGTTACAATAGCCCAGCATTTAGAGTGTACCAAAAGAAATATAGACTATTTCCTGATGCCAAAGAATGATGTCAGCAGTTACAATCAAACTACTACATGGATCATTTATATGAGCAGTAAGTTTTCCTTTCACATTTTGCATAAACCTCTGCTTTTAAATGATTTAAGATGACTACCAACAAAAACAAAATACCTAAGTTAGATAAGAAAAAATGTTTTGACATCGCTACCAGGAAATTAACAGATTTTTAATCTTTAATTACATTAGGCTACTGGGTAATGGACAATGGGTTATTTCAAAGAGTTATTTCAAAGTTAAATTTTTTTCAATGAATGGGTTTTAGGGTATAATATGTACATCATTAAATCATGTAAATGTTTTGAGTTTGAAAGGGATGGATTAACGAGAGGAGGAGCAAACATATTAAGTTATACTAGAACATATACATTAAGGCAACTCAAACCATTTAAGGAAATCGATTGCTACAAACCATTTGAGTTAAAAAACTAATCTTTATGAGTACTGTAAATTTAAGTTGAAGTATCATCAACTACTCTATCTATCTATCTATCTATCTATCTATCTATCTATCTATCTATCTATCTATCTATCTATCTATCTATCTATCTATCTATCTATCTATCTCTCTCTCTCTCTCGCTCTCTCTCTCTCTATATATATATATATATATATATATATATATAGTATTATAGATTATTATAGTATATGTATAGCCAAATAAATATAAATATACATATATTATAATAATCTATAATAAATATACTGTAATGTATAATAGTCACACAGTGTATAATAGGCACACTCTAACATCTTACATAATTACATATACTCTGCATTTTTTTTACAGAATTAGAGAATGTTTGCAAATATATAAAAACATCCTCCACATTTTACTTATGCAAAAAAAACAATTAAAATTTTTTTTTCCTTCTATAATTATTAAGTGCAAGTGATTATATTACAATTACATGTCTATATGTATATACATATATATAGTACACACATATATACACACACATTTACAGTATATATACATACACACATACATATATACACACACATACACATAAATATATACACATATATACATACATACATACATACATACATGTACACACACTTTTTTTTTTTTGGTCTACTAACACAATACACAGAGTCTACATATAAATATGTAAACCATTATCTGAATTGACCAAAAAAAACCTTAAATTTAAAAAAGTAAAAATTACAGAAGAAAAATAAGAGAACAAAATATATACATAAACTCAAATAAAATAGATTACAGAATTTAAGCAAAAATAATACCCCATACCAACCTAGAAGGTATAAATGAGGGGTTACTAGTAATTGGAATTGATAAAGGTAGTGGCTCCACCTTAAAATAAGATTAGATTTGTCTCCAAGTGCAGATAACACTGTTAATAACAGGGCTGTTTCTATAAATTTCTTTTTTCTTTTTTATTGTTCTGTTTTATATGTCAAAGGGAAGTAAGTCTATTCCTCTGTTGTTACTCACATGACAGCCTTGATATTGCAGGTCTTGGTGGTGTCCTGCAATGTGTAGTCCATCAGTCGGTTGAGAGGCAGAGAATGTATTGAATACATGGTACAGCACCTCATGGGACCTTAACACACAGCAGAACAGACTCTTAGTACATCTGACCAACTATCTGAGCAAAAGTTTATTTGTTGAAACAAAGATTTATTCATCCACAAGTCTCCTCAATGGCAGTGTATTCTATGACTGATTTGTGGTTTGTGAGTCCTTGTTCCTCTATTTTAAGCCAAAAGTCTTTAAATCCCCAACTTACACATAACATATAATCATGAATAATTCATTCATTCATTTTCTTTTCGGCTTAGTCCCTTTATTAATCCAGGGTCACCACAGCGGAATGAACTTATCCAGCATATGTTTTACGCAGCGGATGCCCTTCCAGCCGCAACCCATCTCTGGGAAACCCATACACACTCACTCACACTCATACACTATGGACAATTTAGCCTTGCCAATTCACCTGCACCGCATGTCTTTAGACTGTGGGGGAAACCGGAGCACCCGGAGGAAACCAACACGAACGCAGGGAGAACATGCAATCAATCATGAATAATAATAAAGCTCAATCATTTCTCCCTAAAAACAGACAGACAAATAGATGGATGGATGGATGGATTAATTAATTAATTTAATTAATTAACTTTATTTTATATAATTAATTTTATTTTATAAATTACTTTTACTTTAAACAATTATTTAAGTGATTTAATTCTAATTATTAAAATGATTTAATTATTTAAATATTAAACATCATTAAACATTAACCAGGCAGTGTATACTATGACTATTTTTGGGTTTGTGAGTCATTGTTTCTCTGTTTTAGGCCAAACTTTGAATCTCCATAACTTACACATAACATAAAATCATTAATTAAAATAATGCTAAACAATTTCTCCCTAAAAATTAATTAATTAATTAAGATAGATAGATAGACAGACAGACAGACAGACAGACAGACAGACAGATACACACAGAAAGACAAATACTGTATATAGACAAACAGACAAATATATAGACAGACACATATATAGAAAGTCAAACAGACAGAGAGACAGACAGACACATACATAGACAGACAGAAAGGCAGTTAGACAAATATATAGACAGAAAGACAGACAAATATGTAGACAAACAGACAAATATATATACAGACGGACAGATAAACAGACACATATAGACAGACAGACAAACATACATATATATGTGTCTCTCTGTGTATTTGTTTGTTTATATGTCTATAATCAAACAAATATACAGAGAGACACATATATAGACAAATAGACAAATAAATAGGCAAATAGGTTGATAAATTAAATTATTTATTTAACTTTATTTTGTATAATTAATTACATTTAATTAATTTAATTTAAATTATTATTTAAATGATTTAATTGTAATTATTTTAATTATAATTACTTTATTTCATTATAATTATTTTTTTAATGCATTAAATGTTAAACACTATTTTAAAACAATAACCACACCAGAGATTTGTAAGAACGTGCACATAAAAATTTAATTTGTGCTTCTCACAGAATTTCCCAAAACTTTTATAAACAGTTACAATGAAACAGCCAGCAACATGTCGAATTAAACAATAACCATTGAAGAAAAAGTGAAATTGTATTTTCTGGAACACATACTTCAATCCTCCTTGTTTGTTAACATCTTCGAAAACTGATTATAATAATCATTTAATAAACCCAATGTGATGCATATTTACATTATACAATAAATGAAACAGGAAACAAAGAAACAACCAATTAAAAATCTGCACAAAAATCTTAGTGTACTTTTCTATGCTATTGACATCTACTTGTTTGTCCTATTACAGAAATAATTTATATACAACTGATAAACATGCACTGCATATTAAAAATAAAAATTAACAATTAAAAATAAAGAAATCTATAATAGATTCAGTGTAGCTATAATTAAATGCATATTAATAAAGAAAGAATTTAAATGCTTAGATGATGACACTGTAATTTAAAAAAGCTAACAATATTAAGTTTTTTTTTTCTTTATTCCACTACACTGAAAAAAAAAAGATTAATTGGATTTATTGGTTTTAAGGTAATAGTTTGCAATTAATTTATATGGGGTGAATTTAAACAAACATATGAAATGTAGTAATGTTTAGCTTAATTTGTTTGTTTAAACTCAGTAAAATTCAGTACATCCAATGAATAATTTTTTTTCGGTGTACATAAATTCATCATGCTGCTTTGACTCAAGTCATCAAAGGAATTGCAAAATCTCTAATCATCAAGCATGACAGCATTCAACTAGTGATCCAGTTTCTATCTGTTCACAAAGGCCTGTGGTTACATTTCGAGAGCAGCCTTGTGAACTCAAAGAACAGAGAAAACACTTGAGTGTGAGATAAAAGTCAGGTTTACTCACTGCTTTGACTCAGGTTGACACAGACACACAGCAGCAGAAGCAGCGCAGATGACGTCAGGACCAGTTTGCTCATCATGGGACGGAAATAAGACACTTTCGAGTCCAAAAAGACTAATGAAATTGATATAAATATTTAGTATAAAGTTGCACGGACAGCAGCAGTTTTGAGGATGTTGGAGAAGAGGAGTTTGCTCAGTCCACCTTATCTGGCATCCCTAAAAATCGACAATTATATAGCAGTTGTGCGGGGAATTTGCGGACCACATGCCACCGTCACCGAACGTGGAAGACGGGGGGGAAATCACACAGAAATATTACTAGGTCAGGTAGACTTGTGTAAAATATAAGTGGGATATTCCACATCTATAATTATCTTACTACTCTTTGAAGATTTCTATGAATTTCCGACGGGATCAATGTAATTTTTTAAAATAAATAATCAGTGCCATCAATGAAATTAATGGTTTAGACAATAAATATAATCAGCACTCTTAAAAATAAAGCTTCTTTATCATGAAGAATTTAAGGAACTTTTACACAAATGCTTCTTTAATGAGGAAAAAATAAGAATAAAAAAATGTAGTAATAAATCTTTAATAAATGTTCACTGAAAAAATTTTGTTCTTTTTGTAAATATTCACAGAAAAATACTGTTTTTAAAAATAAATCTTCACTGAAAATAAAAATTTTGTTTTAATAACTTCATTGAAAATAAATGTAGTTTTAATAACTCTTCACTGAAAAAAAATTTGTTTTAATAAATCTTCACTGAAAAAAATTGGTTTAATAAATCTTCACTGAAAAAAAATACGGTTCTTTTATAAATTTTTCAATGAAAGATTCTTTGGGGAACAAAATGTGTATTTTTATGGCATCACAGAAAAAAATCTGAGACCTTAAAATATAAAAAAAAAAAAGTAGTTCTTTTGATATTTACTTAAATATGTAGTTCTTTTAATAAACCGTCACTGAAAAAAGTAGCTTTTATAAATCTTCACTGAAAAATATTGTTTTAATAAATCTTGACTGAAAAAAATGTAGTTTTAATAACTCTTCACTGAAAAAAAATGTTTTAATAAATTTTAACTGAATTTTTTTTTTATAAATCTTGACTGAAAAAAATGGTATTAATAAATCTTCACAAAAAAATTTGTTTTTATAAATCTTCACTAAAACAATAAGGTTAACTTGTCATTGAAAGGTTCTTTGAAAAAAAAATTGTACTTTAATGGCTTTACAAAAAAAAAAAAAAAAAACTTGGAAAAATGTTGCTCTTTTGATAAATATATACTAAAATATGTAGTCCTTTAATAAATATTTACTGAAAAAATTTGTTTCAATTAACCTTTACTGAAAAAATGTAATTCTTTTAATAACTCTTCATTGAAAAAAGTTAGTTTTAATAAATCTTCGCCGAAGAAAATGGTTTTATTATTATTATTAATTATTATTATAAGCTTTATTTTACCAGGAAAAGCACATTGAGATTTAAAGCTTTTTACAACATTTTTAAATAAATCTTCACTGAATAAATGCAGTTTTAATAAATCTTGACTGAAAAAAAAAACATGTTCTTTTAATAACTTGTCATTGAAAGGTTCTTTGGGGAACCAAAACTGTAATTTCATGGTATCACAGACAAAATCTTTGTGAACAAAAAAATAGTTCTTTTATTAACTCTTCACTGAATAAAGTTAGTTTTAAAACCGCTTCACTGACAAAAAAATGTGTGGGTGGAGCGGTGGCGCAGTGGGTAGAACTGTCACCTCACAGCAAGAAGGTTGTGGTTCGAGTCCCAACTGGGTCAGTTGGCATTTCTGTGTGGAGTTTGCATGTTCTCCCCGTGTTGGCGTGGGTTTCCTCTGGGTGCTCCATTTTCCCCCACCAGTCCAAAGACATGCGCTATAGGTGAATTGGATAAGCTAAATTATTCGTAGTGTATGTGTGTGAATGAGTGTGTATGTGTACTTTTATGGCAGAATATAAATTTGTACTTTTATGGCATCACAGAAAAACAAATTTTAGAACTTTAATTGAGATATGAAACTTAATGACATATGTTATGCTGGTATCTGCCTTAAATTATTTACAAAAGTGATTTTATACTTCATTATTTAATAATAATGGGTATTTATATATCTATTATTGATTAACCTTTGTTAATATTGTTTAATAATAAAAAGTAAAATCAGCTGTTCATTGTTTGTTCAGGCTAGCTTGGGCAGAAATAACTGTTAGTTTTTAATAATCTATGACTGTATAATTGGCAATAATTACCTAAGAGCAACAAAGTAAAGTTTTATTGTTGTTTGTTCATGTTAACTAATGTTAAAATATAATGAAACCTTACTGCAAATTGTTACCAAATAAACAAATACAAGTGACAGCGTTAAAAGCAAATGTTTGCATAAAGCTTCAGCTCAGTGTTTCTGTGTGGCTGTGACTTCATCGCATCTGTAGCATTCAGTTCATTCACAATTCATTCAAGACAAAAGGCATGCAAATATTTTGTAACCATTAAACCCTGCACACAGGAGAGTCACAGATAGCTTCCGTTACCTATTTTCCATCTTCCATCATTTTTGCATTTTTGTTTCCAACTGGAAAAATCCTCAGTCGTTTAAAATCTACCGTTCAGACGAAATCATCACTGACTGAATATATAACAATAAATAATGATATGGCATAATAATAATATATATACTGAAGTCAGAATTTTTAGATCCCTGTATATTTTTGTCAACACTTTGCTAAACACAATAGTTAAATTCATTTCTAATAACTGATTCATTTCATTTTTTGCCATGATGACAGTAAATAATATTTGACTAGATATTTTTTAAGACACTGATATTCAGCTTAAAGTGACATTTAAAGGATTAACTAGGTTAAATAGGGTACTTATTCAAACCTTAAAATAGTTTTAAAAAATTAAAAACAGCTTTCATTCTAGCCGAAATAACAAATAAAGAGTTTCTTCGGAAGAAAAAATATTATCAGAAACACTGTGAAATTATAGGAAATTCCTTGCTATAAATATAAAACTTTGTTTCCTTATTTTACTAAAAAAAATTGACTGAAAATTAAAATTAAGAAGAGGCTATTTAGACTTTATAAATAATTACAAATACAAAACAATACAATATAAAACATTATTGTTATAATCGCTATATATTCTTAAATCCCTTTTAAAAACTTTACTGATCAGTTTGACCTATTAACATTATACTAGTTATGTCTGTTGTTTTGATCCTGAAAATGTATCTGTTAGGATTAGTTTTTGAACTTAAATGGTTTATTGCAAATGGTTTCCTTAAACGGTTTGAGTAACCTTAACTTTTTGGGTTTTACAGTGTAGTCAAGCTGCTCCTGCCTTTGCTTGATTTGCTCTTAGATTTATTGTGCATTGTCCAATATCTGTCAAGTGACAGTAATGACTTTTTAAAAATATCTGGTTCATTTACAACATTTAATTGAATCATTTAACTTTAGTTGGCTTCTTTTTTAGCCTAGCAATAAAATAAAGAAAAAAGGTTACGTTAAATTAGAAATGACAATCTCTGTCAAAGGCATCCACCCCAACCACACCATCATTCTACCTCTCTTTTCAGATTGCGGGTCAAATCAAAGGTTACCATGGACCAACTTTGGGCAAGCAGCTCTGGTCTAGTGGCTGTTTTTAAATGTGCTTTATAAATAAATGAACTAACTACAACAAAATTAATGTTTAAAGATTCATAATAAAGTGTGGAAGTGAAACAATCTAAAATATATAAAGATATATAAAATATATTTAAAAAATGGAAAGAGTTAAGAATACTATATTTAAACTATATTTATATTTACTATACCTATAATCAAACTATAATTTTACATACTATATTTTTTCTAAATAATTCTACATCCATGATGTAACAAAAACACACACACAAAATAATACAACTACACAATATACTAAACCATATGTATCATTTAAACATCTAACCGAACTGGTTTTTCCTGGAAATCTGATGCTGATCATGCTTATCGAAGATTCAGATCAGATCACCGTGTCCGATCATGTGGGGAAAAAAACAACAACTATATATTATAATCAACCTGACATAAACTGTAAACATTCTCCCCTTTTTGAAACATCACAGGAGTAGAAACTAACACACACAAACTCAAAATGTCTGTAAACCTGGAGGTGTAACTAAATAAAAAAAAGAAATCAAAGAACGGCTTGAGTAAAACCACCTCAAGAAGCAGCGCTTTTATGTGACATTAAAAATGATCTAAAGGCATGCAACGAGAGACCAAAGTGAAGGTTTCGTGGGTTTGAAGGGAAGTAATTCATTGCAAATGATTCACTGTAAGGCTTTGATCTCGCTCTTATGACCCATTTCACACTTCGATTTTAGGACACCAGTTACATAAAACATTATGACCTAGAAAAAATATGAATTCAGCAAAACCCACACGAGAAAGCCACGCAGTCTGCATATGGAAAATGAGGACGCATGATGAAAGAGTGGGTTTTTTATCCACTTGTGGTGAAATTAAAACCGAATGTGTATAAGTTCAAACAATGAGCGGTTGATGTATCTGATGATCAGTTTTCACAAGCAAATATACAGTATTGTTTAATTTCAACTCTTTACTGATTTACTGTAAAATAAAGCATGTGTGAAAAGTTCAACTGCGCATTCAAGACATTGCAGATGTACATACAGTCAGTCAACTTTTGCCACTGATGCCCAGTGACATAAGAGCATTTTCAAGCTTAATTTATTTTGTTTAAGTAAAAACGGATTATATTATACTTCTAATTATTTCATTAATACTACTAACTAATCCAAGCGGCAACATCCCGCTCTCCCTTGTGAAGCAGATACAGAAGTAACTGGAACTGCAATTCATCCTGCATTCAGTCCTGGATCCATAATAAAACAGATTTCTATTGAGCTCACTGTTAGAATGGCCAACTTTACAGCAGAAAAAAAAGTGTTTACAGCCTGGTACAAAGAACGATTTTGGTTCATATTGCCAATATTAGCCTATATGACAAGTGTAAGGGGATGAATTTTTTTATAACTCATCTGTTTTGTTTATATTAAGTTATATAAAGTCTGCATAATTAAGAGCGTGGCTACTTGAGTGAGAGCTAGGTCTTGCTGTTCGCCGTCACTTCTCCTCAGCTGATTCTGGCTGATTAGCTGCTGAACTCAGCATTTACACCATATTTTTGTGTTGCTTTATGTGCCTTTAATCATTTCTTACAATTATCAGATGATATGGCATGCTGTGTGCACTTAATTGTGCTCACAAACCGTTCACGTGGCCTCCATTTCCCAGGTGAGTGAAATTATATACTTATATACCATCTCTATAAATGTATTTGTTTTATTTAAGATCATTTATCATTTATAATGTTCTTTAGACCTGTAATGCAATCCAGAACCTGACAGATTGATTAGCTGTAGGCTCTAAAACAGTCATCTGAAGCGTTATCGTACAGTGTTATGCCTGGACTTCATAAATAGCCTTGCATTTACTAACACAGACTATGTTTTAAGTGTTTGGAAGTAATTTGGGTTTTTCCCCTGTAGAAAAACATCATAAGAACAATGTTTAGTGGCTCAATGTATTACAACAGTGTTTTTAAAAGGCTAAACACTTTACTGATATAGTGTACAGCCAAGCACATGTGGTCAGAACACAAATGAGTCACAGGTAATGAAGTATTAAGCATTTCTCCCAAAGAATAGCCCGTCTAAGCAAAATGCCAGTAGGCGTCTGTAGCGCCACTCATGCTCCAACTATTTGCCCTTGTTTGGTGTTGGTGCAATGAGGCGCGAACAAAATGGCCACGGTTGGCCACGCCTACTGGTAGCTTCTTTTGGTTTCTTCAGAAACCTATGGGTGACGTCACAAATACTACGTCCAAATCTTTTAAGGTCTATGAAATAATCATATCAACAATGTTTTTTTTAGTTTATCATTGCTATTAATTTCGAAAAAAAAATCTAATGATCATATAAATTTTTTTCTTCCTTTCCTTTAAATAGTCAATTAATTTATTTTATTGACTGAAAAACAGACAGTCAAATACGCAAACACTGTAAAAAATATATCTGTTAATTAAAATATATTTGTTAAAAAAAGTTTTCTGTTTATTTACGGTTGTTAATTGCATTTTGGGAGCTTTATCTCTGCTCTGTCATCTTTTGATGTTAAAAACTCAACTCTACAGTTGAACAAAGTGACTTTTATTGACATTTTGGTAGTTTGAGATAATATAATTTATAAGAAATCATTTATAGAGAAACAAGTCTGTAAAATTACAGAAAATGTGCTGGCAGTTTATTATAATATTATTATTAGTATTAGTATTATTATTAGTTTATTATTATATAGTATATTATATAAGTATTTAATACCATACTATACAACACCAACCCAGACAATATATAACTTTAAACTAGTGGTGTAATGGATCACAAATCTAACGGTTTGGATCACACTCCGGTTTTTCAGTCACGGAACGGACCATTTTTCGGCAAAAAAGAGAGGAAAAAAAGAAGAAAAAAAAAGAGAGGAGACAAATGTCATTTGTGTTCTGTTTATACAAACATATTTCTGCAAAAACCATTGGTTTGAACAAACAGAACTTAGAACCTGTAATTTTAATAAAAATAAAAATCAAAAAAGAACCAGCTAAGATTTGGACTTATTGATTGACTGGGATAGGGTGTGGTCTAACCTAATCTTAACTTCTAAAAACTTAACTCATCGTCTTTTCCATTTCAAAGTTATACATAGAACATACATAATTCCTTATAAGAGATTTAAAATGAAACTGCAGTCGAACTACAACTGTCATATCTGTAACACTGTATCTTCAGGTAATTTTCTTCATACGTTTAGGGAATGTCCAATTGTTGTAGACCTGTGGTCTCATGTAAATTCTGTTTTGTCCTTTTTACTACAAGTAAATTATGTGCCTAATCCAATATGTCTTCTCAATGATGATTCTAATTTCTGTATAAGTACACTAAAGAAGAGAATGTTGTTTGCTGGTTTTACAGCTGCAAAGAAGACAATCATACAAAATTGGTTTACTCCACAGATGAGTGCAAAAACATTCTGAATTCATAGCCTCCTTAAAATAGTGACTTGTGAAGGTACAATAGCACAAATAATAAGGCTAAACCGAGTACCAATGATGCCTGGCAATGTTTTTCTTCCAACATTTTAGACTACATAAAGGAATGACCATGTAAAGGTTTCTTTTTTTTTTTTCTTCTCTTCTTTCAGATTGAAAATTATTGATATGTCTGTTGCTTCCCCTCCTGTTTGTTTGTTTAAATGTCTTTTATTTTGTTAATTTAAAGACAATACAACGTTGAAAAATCACAAGAAAAAAGGAAAATATTCAATACGAAAAATGATCTTTGCTACTGTTGCTAAAAAATGTTAATTATAGAAATCTCACATCTTGTCCAACATATCATATTTATCTTTAATTAATGATTCAACAATTCACAAATAAAAAACTTCAAAACTAGTTGTATCATTGTTGAAAACCTATTCAGTGACATAATTTTGATGGTTGTTTGTCGCCACCCATTGGTTAAACAATGTAATTGCTGCAACATTCACCAGTGTCAAGTTCCATTAAACTGTGATTTTAAAGGGCACCTATGGTAAAAAAATCTGCTTTTCAAGCTGTTTGGACAGACATATGTGCATGTATGGTGTATAGACCGTCATATTAGGGTGATATAAGCACACCCAGTGCTTTTTTTTTTCAATTTAACAACATAAAAAACGGTGGACCAATTGGAGCGGTTTTCAAACCGACTGCAACTTTACGTAGGAGAGCGGTCCGCGACAGGCGCGTCATCATATCCTCAGTTTGTTGATTCACGTCCGCCATTTTCAGCGTGAGTCGAAGCAATATCACTAAAGGAACACGCTAGCTCTATTTTTAGATGCAAGGCTCATTGGGCTTAACACAAGAGCAATATTCTCCACATTATCGCTCTAATCGGAATTATTGGTTGTATCTTTAGGTAGGTTTGCAAACATGTGTACTTCTCATTGAGTCTACCTTATACTTCAGCCGTTTGCATTTCTCGCGATCCCAGAAGCTCCCTGTGATCTTAACTAGCATGCGTTTTAGAATTCTAAACATAGGTTTCTATCATGGTACACTCAAGTCGAGGGCTGGGCGCCGCGGACCGCTGCAGAAACCTATGTTTAGAATTCAAAAATGCGTGGCGCGACGATTCGGGACACTTCATGTTTCTGCCGCGCCAAAGAGAGTGTCTGGTGTGCCGTGTTGCGGCTTCGAGCGGCACATCCGGTGGCTCAGTCAAAGTTAATTCAGTGTGCGTGGTTATTAGTTTCTGTGTACAAGCTCGGCACTTGAAACTAGCACACAGTTGGCTGTAAAACTGTACAAAGACACAAATAATTTTGTACTCTCAGCTTGGTCTGTGTCCGAGTCGTACATGTACGACTGAATGCGGATCCTCTTCTCTCAGTCTGCCTGTCTGTGTTGCAAACACAGAGCGGGAGCTCATGGCCCCGCACCCTTGTTACGTTGGGCGGGAAGCCGAAACTAGTCTACATGTGAAGCAACACACCCCTAAATTAGCGAACTGTGGACACGCCCCCAACATGACACTTTTTAACACATTATAATAAAAAAATCTGAATTGTGTTTTAAACTGAACCTAAACTGGCACACTCAGAAGAACTATAATATTAATATTAAATCATAAAAAAGAGGTAAACTATGTGCCCTTTAATCTTTACCATAAGCATCAGTGTTTATATCTGAACTATAAACTGTTCTCCCAGGACTTCTGTGTAATTTAATTGTTTGTAACTAACTGAAAAAAAACGTGTAAAAACTGAATCTCTCGATCAAACGCAGATTTGAATGCAGCGCTTCGTTGGATTAATAAACATGCAAATCATTATCAGTTATTCATGTTGAGCAGTTTTGAATTTAGAGCACAATCTTTTAATGTTTAATCGTGCAGCTTTACACTGAATGCATTAATGCAGGCTAAACAAACAGAAAACACCTTTAATTAATAACCTAAGAAAGCATTTAGGTAGGTGCCACCACAACTTTTTCCAAAATCATTATATTTTACAGAGAAGCCAAAATGCTGTCATACATGTGACTTGAATGAGCGGATCTCTCTGCAATTGTTATAAATGTTGGATGAACCTACAAATTCAAAAAGAGTAATTAATCTGTGGGTCACGTGTGTTCCAAACTGTGGGTTGTGATCCATACGAATCACGAATCTACCGTGATCCGTTACACCCCTACATTAAACTATTAAAAATGTCAATAAATGTCACATTTTCAAACATTTCAAGGTTAGAAGTTGATGGAAGAAACATCAAGGTCCCATAATACAATTCAAAAGCAGAAATAAACAATAAGAAAAATAAAAACATGAATCACAAAATATGGAAAACTGCTAATTTTCAGATTTTTTTTTTTTACAGTGACAGGGTTCTTACTAGACCATTAATGAAAACACTACTATATGTAAAACAACTCTTCCTGACATGGGCTACTCATTACTTCTAATTAATGTTTATATTTAATAACATTTCCTGCTTTTTGTTGATTGGAAATTAATAACTGAAGTTCTTTTTACGCTGGTTGCCTGTCTGATTATTTTATTTTCCTATTGTGTTTATATAGGGAGGCTATGATGAAAGTACATCATATTTTACTACTTGTTTAATTAAATTAATGCTTAAGTCTATTTAACTGAAGATATTTTACTTACATTACAACATTGCTGCATATTGATGCTCGTACACCGGAAGTTTATCGGTAGGGGAAAAAAACACTATAGCTGTGCATCTAGGC